>NW_017619273.1:26876-64376 GCF_001879475.1 Ipomoea nil | reverse complement strand
TATAGGACTAAGTGTTTGGTTTAGGGATAAAGGTCCATGGTCTATGGTGGAACCTTCCTAATTAATTAAGGGAATTTAATTCTCTTTTTAAGGGTAAGTAATTAAATAATTAGTTTGGGCTAGAGGCCGTAACACGGGGTGTTACATGAAAGTTAAAAAGTTGAAAGTTAAAGTTTGAAAGTGAAAGTTGTTAAAGTGAGAAGTATAAGAGCTTATACTTGTTTCTTGTTTATGTGCTTTACTTGTTTTGAGCCTTACCTTTGAGAAAAGAAAAGTTAAAAGTTGAAATCTAGAAGTTAAAAAGTTAAAATTTGAAAGTTAAAAGTCGAAAGTTGAAAGTTGAAAGAGAAAGTTAGAAGTTGAGACTTTGAAAGTTAAAGTTTAAAAGTGAAGTTTTGTGAAAGTTGTTAGTGATTAAGTGCAGTTCTTGTAGTATCGTGATGATGCCAAGAAGCAACGTTTGGATTCGGAGCATTCATGGAATGGATCTTCCTGCCCTCGGGGCACATCAAATTCAAGGAGGCACGCAAAGCCAAGGCAAGAGAAAAGTTAAAGAAGACGCGAAGTAAGTAGAAAAGAAGTCAAGACTTAGCCATCGTGAGCGAGTCAAGGGCTTTCAAAGGGACCATGGCGCAATGGTCAGGAAGGATCGCCCAAGTCAAGGGCCAAGTGTAGTAAGGAAGGATAAGGATGGAGGAAGACACTACCATTGCAAGAAGTGTGGGAAGGATCACCCAAGAACCAATTGTAGAGGGGACCCAATAAGGTGCTTCAAGAGTGGAAAGGTTGGGCATCGAGCCTTTGAATGCTACGCAAACCAGAAAGGGAACGCCTTAAGTTTAGGACCTAATGAGAGTGGATGCCAGTTGAAGAAAAGATCGTATAGAAATCAGTCTGGAAATAAGAGTGACAAGAGTTGAAGAAGGGACAACTTCGACGGTAACAAGAACAAGGGAAGTGGAAAGGAAAACCAAGACTAAATTAGCGGAAGCGGTAATCAGCGGATGTGTGGAGCTCAAGTGAAGGTTGATGGCGCGGAGACAGGTACATTTCTAATAAACGCCATACTTGTTTAAGTAATATGTTAGAACCGCAACTCTCTGTGACTCGTATGTGTTAGGATTGATGGTGAAGAGATCTTCAAAGATTAAACTCAAAGAATGAAAGCTAAACTTTGAACTTAGAGAATTAGAACTTAAGATTGGGTTACACAAAAGTAAGACAGTTCCTTTTATCTTTAAGGAAATAGGGCAGAGATGAGTTATGAGTTGTGAACTCCGAAAGAGTGAAGTTTAAGATGATGGATAGTAATATTGGACCTTGAGATATATGAATATAGGAAGAAACGTTGTAGGTAAGTCGTGTGATCCTATGAAGTGCGAAGGAACTAAGGAATGAATTAAGTAAGAAGGGACTAGTAAAAGTATGTGGATTTAGGAATGATAAGATATGTGAGAACTTAAAGGAAGAATTATAGTAATGAGAATGAAACAAGAAGTAGTTGAACTTCTGATAGAGTGATGGAATAATTAAAAGACTAAGTTTAGTAGAAGTAAATCTAAAAGATTAGTTCAATCATTGAACCTTTGGAATGAGGATGAGACTTTGTACCAAAGGACTTTTGAAAGGATGTATCGCGGCTAAGGCAGGAAAGAAAGTAACGCTAAGAGTTTTGTTTAAAAAAAGAAAGAAAGAAATGGTAAAGACTAGTAAGAAGGGAGAAATCAAAGTCGGAGTTTATTGAACCATAAGAAGTTTTGGAAAAGATTCAGGAAAAGAGACTTATAAGTTAGCATTGCTAACTAAATTGGATAAGAATTTAAAGCGTATTGAAGAAGTATGGTCATAACTCGTCGCTTGTGAATTCTCTTAAAGTAGAGATAGTGAACAAAACTATTAAGAGGTAAGCAACAAATTGGTAAAAGTGGCAAGGATAGTTAAGATCTCCTGTTAAGGGAAGCACGTCACAGTATCATGACTCACTTGACAGATGAAGTAAATGATAGTTTGTATTATCAAGAATTTTTGTATAAAGTACTTGTTAATTGGTTAAGTTATGTTCAAGAAGTTAGTAAGGAAATCATAAAAGGAATACACCGATTCAGATTGAAAGGGAGTTACTACGATTAACCTATGATAGATAAAAGAGAACTAAGATTGAGTTGGACCACACTAAGTGGACAATGGATTGACCTACCTCTAAGATGAGTATTCTTGTATGGTAGGAAAGATGAGACTATGGGAAAATGAAGATTAGAGTTAATATTGAGGATATGATTGCTATAACCATAGTGTTATGAGAATTGGATCCTGTTACATGTAACATATCGTGATGGGTGAGAACGGTAAAAAGTCATTAAGGAAGTACTAAATACTCCAAACAAGAGAAGTTGTGATCCATATTAGATTGAAATGGTGGGTATCTGACCCTAGTAAAGAATAACAAGATAATATTGAGTAAAAAGAAAGGTGTTGGTGAAACACTCTCAGATTTCAAGTAAGAAACGTAGAATTTCAAAGTGTTGAGATTGAAGAAGTGATAAAAACGATAAGAATAAGAGAAGTATAGAGGCAACTTTGAGTTACTGAGTTCAAGTAGTTAGATTTCGTTTAGTGCGTTAGTTGTTTGAGTGCTTGCTTGATACTCAGAGATTTCGTACTTCCAAGTACTCCAAGAAAATTCCTAAGCCAAATCTTGCAACTCTTGTTAACTTTTAGAAAGCTTCTATTTTAAGAAAATCTGCCCGTTTAACCTAAGTTTCGAGGACGAAACTTCTTTTAAGGATGGTAGAATATGACAACCCAAAAATAATTTTCCTAAATTCTATTTTATAACTTTCAAAATAGCCATTTTCACTCTTCCAAAATGTTATATCGAAAACGCTGTTGGAATTAAATATTTTGAACTGAATTTTTAGGTAAATTCAACACCGAGAATATTCTATTTCAGAATTTCCTAAATTCTCGGGTACGTTATGTACCAAGTTTTGACCCAAAAGTCAATCTGAGTGAAACCGGAGGGAATCTGAGAAACTTGAACCAAATGGTTAACTATAAAACATTTTTGGAAAAATCTATTTTTGACCCCAAACCATTTAAATTCACCTTTCTGGACTATGGTCCATTTTGCAAGGTGGACCACAAGCACTCTACTACATTTGTCTGATATGTTAGAAGCCAAGCACAAATTACCCTTTGCCCTCCACCAATCATGGGAATTTCTCTTAGGGTTTTGGACCCTATATAAACATCACTTTTGCATTGTCATTTCCTGATCTCTTCCCTTGCCTCTCCACTCTTGAGATCTGTTGAAAGAAAGAAGCAAACACAGTAAGTTTTAGCATTCATCTCCTCCATTCATTTTCCATCCTAAGGTTTCCTTTTCACATAGCTTTCAATCTTTGAGGTTTGTTAGGCTTGGCTTGTGTTGTTGTTTGAGGTGTCTAGGTGGTGAATGGAGTGGTGTTTGAGTAGAGTGGATGCTGAGATCCACACAGGGAGGAAGAACAAGAAGAGGTCTAACCCATGGACTCCCATCTAATTTTATTTGACTTTGTGAAGTCTAGTTTGATGGTGTAAATGCTTAGAAATGCTAGATTATTGTTGTTGTTGAACTACTGATGAGTTATTGTTGATCTATAAGTATTTATTGAGGTATGGAGATGTGTTTTGTTGCTCTGAGTTGTGTTTAGGTGAAGAAGGAATCCACTGGTGCACACTATCTGTGCACCAGGTTGTGTCACAGAACTAGCCAACGGTCCTAAGCAAGGACCGCTGGCTAGTCCCGTGGAGAGCCGACCCTTGGGCACGGTTCTCAGCTAGAACCGTTGCCCAAAGCCATCGCTTGGCGGAGCCAAGTGGCGGGGCTCCTCAAGCCCCGTCACCAAGCTCCTTGTAACACCCCACTTTTCTTAAACTTAAAGGTAAGGCTCACAACAAGTAAAGCACACAAACAAACATAAGCAAAAACTCTTTTACTTAGCCACTTACACAAAGCCTCTCTCTTTCAAACCTTAACTTTCAAGGTTCATTACTTCTAACTTTCTTAGCTTTTCACTTTCAACTTGAAACTCTTGATTTTTCTCCTTCAAATTCTCACTTTTAAACTTCTCTACTTTACTTTCAAAGATAAGAAAAATCACTTTAAACACATTGATAAAGCACATAAACAGTTAAGCAAACGCAAGGTAAACTCACAACCTCATCGCGTTCCCAAACAGATACTTAGAGTTTCTCTTAACTCTGATTCTTATACTCATTTACTGAACTTAGAGTCTTTCTCACTTCGAATTTCATAACTTAGGGTTCTTTCCCCAATCTTATCCTTCTTAGGATTTACACTTAAGGTTTTCTTCTTAACTTGTCTTTCCTTAAGACTTCAACTTAGAGGTCTTTTGTCAACTTATCATTCCTAGGACTTTCACTTAGAGTCTCTATACTCAATCTTAAGGGTTAAACTTCCTAAGTCTCCCGCGGTTCGTACCGCTCTGATACCAACTTGTAACAACTCACTTTTCTTAAACTTAATTACAGTTCTAAAACTAAAATCAAGATAAACTAAACATCGGATAAATAACTTAAATAATGATCTAGTTCTATCCTTAGCTTGTGCAATCACCGTTGAGAGGTGATTATGGCGGTGACATTCCCACTAGTTTATTATTTAAGTTATTTATCCACTGTTTATTTTATCATGATTTTGGTTTTAGAACTGTAATTAAGTTTAAGAAAAGTGGGGTGTTACACTCCACCAAGCCAAAAAGATGTTTGGCCGGGCCCTCTGTGGCTCAGCTACGTCTCGATCGGACCGGGACTCGTGGGCCCTTGAGGCTCAGACACTCGAGTTCGTTTCGTTGAATTTGGAGTTGAAATTCTTGATTTACAATGGAATTTGTGTTGGGATTTGTTCTTGAAGTGTTCTGTAAATTGTTTTCAGTGAAGAAAAATAGAATTGTTTGAGATTAGCATTTTGAATGATCGAGAAGCATGATCATTATTTGATAATTTTGATTGAAAAGCTTGTCTAAGTACTTATTGTAATTTATTGAAAAGTTTTGCCAAGAATGTGAGAATTTGATATGTCTAGTGCGTTGATTCTTAGTTTACAGTAAATGGAATTTGCTAGAGTATGAAGTATATTTTGAGTTTAAAGAGCATGATCAATACTTGCTAAGAAGATTTGTTAAGTATTAAGTGTTAAGCCAGAAGTAGCACTTTGTTTCCTTAATTCACAGTAAAGGAGAAATTGAGAATTTCTTTACAGGAAAAGAAGATGTTAACATTTCATGATTTAAAGTGCATCATTGGCTCCAGGTAAGCCTAAGTTTTCTTTCAAAAATCTATATCTATTTTGGAAAATCATTATCTAGTTGCATTGAGAAGATTGCATGATATTTGATTTCCAATTTATGAGAAAGAGGAGTTGTTAAGAATTATATACACGAGCTTGAATGTAACACCCCCGAAATTACCAACATTTAAAAGCTTAATTTAAAGGAAAACAGTCTAACAATAGTCATTAAATAAAGCGGAAACTAAACATAATTCGGGTGGTGCTATGCCACACCTATACCAAAAGATAGGTGCACAGGCTAAAACTAAAACCATTGTCAAAGTTCTACGGCTCACAGGCCAACATAATACTAAGGAAAAACCATTGGGCTGCGGTCCTAGTCATTGCGATGACTCTATGGTATGCGATTGATGATTTGGAGTCCTCCACATTGGTCCACTATGATTCGGGTCGTTGAGATGACTCTTTGAGGTATGCTTCGGTTTGACTATGTCCTAAGTGGGCTTGGAACATGTTGTGAGTATGAACCTCACTTTATTGATTATGAACATGTCTATGATTAACCCTACCTTGAGTATGGTAGGTAGTATCTATTGTTGAGTATGTCGTTTGTTGTTCTATTGCATTGATGAGTATGGTTGTCTTAGGTCTTTGTTGAGAGTGTTGATGAGCCTATTGATGTTCCCTCTCTTGGTTTTAAAATTATATATGTTGTATTCCTCTGCTTCAAATGGTTTTGCGTATATCTATATATTATGATACTTAACGCGTATTGGTGGGTTACCAGCATCTTTCGCTGACAGGTGTTATCCCTATCTCTTTACAGGTTTTGAGTAGCTTTGGAGAGCGCGCTAGTGGACCGTAGTAGCCTAGTGTAGCTCCTTATGCTTTTCTAGTTGTTTGTTGTCTGTGAGCCTAGTTAGTTAATCTGTTTTCTATTGTCGATTTGTTAAGTAGTTACCTGTGCACCTATGTTTGAGATAGGTGTGGCATAATGCCTCCGTTCTTAGACGTTGCTTCCGCTTATTTAATCAATAATTAGCTTGCCTTTACTTTAATTAAGCTTTTAAATTTTGGTAAAAATCGGGGGTGTTACAGGTTGCCCACCCATGGTTCCACCCGCTGGTACAGGCGGGTAGGGTTGGCGAGAGGTTGTCCACCCACCGTTCGCCCACTGGTACGTTGTGCTTTAGCCTCCGTTTTGTTGAAACGTTGTGCAATTATGTGTCTCATTTGATGTTTTGTACGTCTAGAACGGTGTCCTAAGTATCCATGATAGGATTATGAGTCTTGAACCATGATTAAAGGTCTAACTTTGTGATTTGTTGGATTGATATGAAGTATATGATTGTTCGTTTGAACCGTTATGATTATCCCATTGATTTGCATGCTAGTTACGAGTTGTTGGTACTAGTATGTGCTTGTTCATTCGTTCTCAATGAAGATTGGTAGCTTGCATTCAGCAATCAATGTAATCTTTGTATTCAACCTATTGTTATCGTGCTATTGTCTTGATTGTTCCTTTCATGTCTTTCATTGAAGCCTTACGATTGAATCCTCGGTGTTATCTAGTGCATATGTTGTACTCTATTGATTGATCTTGATGGGGTTATTGATTAGCCTCAATCCTTTATGTCAATGACTATGTGATTGTTATGAGATTGGTGGTAATGCGTTGTGGTGCAAATGATTGGCGGTATAATATCACGTGATTAGTACTATATTATTAATGACATTGCGATGTCTATGAGATCGGTGGCAAGCTGGCAGATGCAGGTGGGGAGCAATGACTCCAGGAGGGATAAGGTTGGACTTGGTGTACAGGGTGGCACTTGGAGGTACAGGTTGGAATGGTGATATGAGGTTGGAACCGGGCATAAGGTTGGAATATGTCATCGGTTGCGATCTTTGACTTTCATTTGCTATGAGCATGTATTGATGCTATCCATCATGTTATGATGTTACCTTGATTGATATTGATGATCATATGTTGTTGATGATCCCATTGCTCTTATTGTTGTATTGATCTCTTGATTTATCATATGATGGTCGGTTGATTGAGAGTGTTCCATGATGAGTCTTATGATGTTTCTATTCCCCGTTTTAAAAGACTATATATTATATATTCCAAGTCTCAAATGGTTTTCTTATATCTATACTATATGTACTAAACGAGTAGTGGTGGGTTACTTAGCATTATTCACTAACGGGTGCTACCCCTTATGTTTACAGGTACAGAGTAGATCGTTATGAGCGCACTAGAAGATGGATTAGTTTAGCGTAGCTCCCTTTTGTCCCTTTGCTAGTTATGGAGGCATGTGTGCCTATAGATTTGAACTTGTGAACTTGATGCTATGTTTTGGATGGTTAAGTATTTATCTCCTAGTCTGTGTGTAACACCCCGTGTTACGGCCTCTAAACCAATTAATTATTTAATCATTTACCCAAAAGAAAGAATTAAATTCCATTAATTAATTAGGAAGAGTCCACCATAGCCCGTGGACCCTTATCCCTAAAACCAATCCCTTAGTCCTATAAGGAATAGAATTAGCAAACCCATACCAGTTAGACCCTAATTGGGACTCTTAGATATATAAATAGGGGCATAGGAGGCACCTAGAATCCATACTACAATAACTTTCACCACACAAGAATTTCCAAGAATTCTCATAGGAGAAATCAAGAAAGAAGAGATCTTAAAGAAAGACCCTCATAGCCAAGGAATTTAATTAAGGCTAAGAGTGTCTCAACAAAACCTATTTTCTTTGCTATAATCTTCTTCTTTGGCTCCTTCTCTATGCTTGTGTCTTGGTAAATCTTTTATGATGATGATGATATGATCTTGATGATTGATGAGATGATCTTATGTGTTGATCTTGGTAATCTTGATAATTATAAGAGGATCTTGATAATTGTGTGATGTTCTTGATAAATCTTGATGTTCTTGATTTTAAAGATAAACTATGATTTCGATGATTTGAATATGATTAGAGCCCTAGGTTGAATCGTGAAATTCGTATTGGGATATTCTTGGTATATTTGGGTGGAAATTCACATGCTCGGGTGTTGATTATGTTTAGAAGTTATGATAAGATGTGTTCTATGTGATTCTTGCTTTTGATCCGTTAATTATCTACGTGGTGTCATCAATTGCGTTTAAAAGTGTCTAAGCATGATTTCGGGTTCCACGGAGGATCCCGGGACGTATATTTTGGAAAAGAGTCAGTGGGGGGTAGGTGGGGGTAGGGGGACCCGCTACCTACCCGATGCCTGAAGTAACGCCACCGGCAGCGGGCAGCCGGCGGGAAGACTATTGCTCGCCGGGCACCCGCTGCCCGGAGGTTCATCACCGGCGGGTGGCCCTCCACCCGCCGGCCACCCGCTGGAATTTTCCCACTTTGGGACTTTGGCTTCCCCGTTTGATGTTCCCCAACCCCGTGGTATCCCAACGGACTCCGTTTGTCGTGCGTGAGTCTAGTTGATGTTTCGGATACCGTTCGTAGGATAACAGAGTCGTATGTCGCATGCTAGTTGAATCGGTAACTCGTTGGCCTAGGAGGAAGATGTATGAACCCCTTAGGACTATTCTTTGTATGTGGATAATCATGCATAAGTTTATTTATACGCTTTCCCCCTTCCTAATGTGCTAATATGTGTTTACTATGTGTTATTGTGCATGATACCCCAATTTGATTGCGATCAAATTGGTTATACACGAGCTGCGATTCGTTATCTTGGCTGCGGTCAGTGACTCACTTCTAGGAATGCGGTCCACATGGGCCTCGTGTGCTATGGTCCACCGACTGGACGCGCCAGGCGGTGTGTAGGGCCACTAGCCCGAGGAAGGCCATAGTCCACCGAATGAGTTGTCAGGCGGTGTGTAGGGTTATGGTCGGCTGCGATCCACCGAGTGTATGTGCCAGCGGTGTGTAGGGTCGTAGTCCCCAAAGATCATTGCCCACCGAATGAGTCTTTCAGGCGATGTGTAGGGCTTTGATCAGCTACGACCCACCGACTGAGCTCGTCAAGTAGTGTGTAGGTCGCAATCCCCAAAAGAGGATCACAGTCCACTGACTGAGCGCGTTAGCGGTGTGTAGGGTTGTGATCCGCCGTTGAAACTATCGACGGTCTATACAATTGGCTACGGTCAATTCCTTCATGCTGAGGTATGAGGTAGGGTGCTGCGAGGCCGTGTTAATGCTATATGCACTAACCCTCATGTTTGGGGCATGCGATTGGTCCCGTGGCGCCACCAAAGTGTGCTTGTGTGACAAGGATGTTGATCGAATGATGATGAGAATGATTTGAAAGTGAACTGTGACCTTAGATACATGTTTTTATGATGTTGTCTCTATATAATTGATTATCATTGTTTAATGTGTTTATCCCTATCTGTCGAGTCTATCCCGAGTTTAAAAAGCTAGAGTCTCCTAAGTATATATCTTCCTGCTCCAAAATGGTTTTCATATATATATATATATATATATATATATATATATATATATATATATATATATATATACCTATATTGTATTTCAACGCGTTGGAGTGGGTTACCAGCATCATTCGCTGAACAGATATATTTGGCTTTCAGGCATAGATGAGTAGACCCCGGAGCGCGCTAGAGATCCGAAGCGTAGATTAGTTAGTTTTCCTTTCGGCCTGCGTGCCATGATGATGTATTGACATTACTTTAAAGATGTTTAGTTAGTTCAGCCTGTGCATCTGAGTTCTCCAGCTCAGATGTGGCATAGCACCCCGCACATTTATGATTAGTAATGCTCTGTTTTGAGATTTAATGAGAAATTACCTTTATTATATAAGTTTTAAAAGTTTCGAAAATCTGCGGTGTTACACTGTGCATCTAGCTTTTAGTTAGATGTGGTGTGACATTTCCCGATTTGACCGTTAGCTTCCGTGTCTTCTTATGCTAATGATTAGATTTATCTTTATACTTAAGCTTTAATTTGCCTTGCTTTGTGCTTAAAATCAGGGGTGATATAAATCCTATAATTGGTTGGCAATTTATGTGACAATTAAATTTGATCTTGTTCAAAATAAAGCCATGGACTGTCTCCTATCTTATGGATTTGCTTTTACGGTCTTGTTGGAATGAACGAAATCAGTGTTCATAGATTTGGATGGGAAGTCAACATGTCAGATGAGTTAAAAGCTATTTCTATGAAATTATTTGTGATGGTGATTTATCCTATGGAGTTTGTATAATTTATGTGGTGGTGGATGGCTATTATTTTGGAGAAGGTGGATGAAGGCTAAAGCTATAAAAGGAAACACTTCCCTTTCTGGAAATTGCGAACTCCGAGGCTATTTTAAGACATATAATTTCCAAATACTTGCAAGTACTATATCAAGGTTCTATGCTGTTTTGAACGTATGAATTCTCCTGCGCAGTCAGTCTGGACCTGGTTCAGCAATTTCAACTGATGAAGTCAAAGACGGCATCAATGTTGCAAAAAACGTTAGGCGCCCCCTAGGCGGCAAGGGGGCGCCTAGCGCCTAGGGCGCCGATTGCGCTGATTTTTTATTTTTTTTAAAATTTTTATTTTTTTAATTAAAAATTAAAAAATTTCAAAATTTAGTAATAAAACATAAGGTTTCCATAGTTATTTCTTAGAAAATATATACGAAAGTGGTTGTAAAATTGTTCAAAAGATTGCTTAAAATATCTAAATACATAAAAATACGCGATTTGAAAAAAAATTGTACACGAGGGTACATAGCAATATCATATCACAAAACTGCCAAACTCATGAGCAATGCTCAAATAACAAACCACCAAACTCAATTCATGGCCACCACGAGGACCACATCTGTACCTTGGTGATTAATGTCCCATACCATTAACCGTGCAATCAAGGTACAGCCAATACACACATTTTCATCACAGGAATCAATCAATGGATCACAACAAAGATATGAAACCATTCTCAATCAAGAAAGGATTACAATCCGACACCAACGATGGTTAACACAAGTTGCCATCCTCAAAAAGGAAAGAACAAACCACACACACTAGCATTTCAACATCAACCTAGCATGCTTATCAAACGGAGAAACCAAACATAGTTCCGTAGAACATACAAGACTCATCATGGTTCAACGAATCACAAAGTTGAACACTTAGCACGATTCAAGACACCAAATCCTACATGAATTCCAAACATACCGTTCTAGACATACGGAACATCAAGAAGACACTCAAATAGCCCAACAAAACAACATCGGAAAGTCAAAACATCGATTACCGAGTCAAAAGAATCACGGGGAACAAATCCCCGAACAACCAAAAATGTGTACCCCGCGGGTGGGGCCACGGGTAGACCTCCACCCGTGGTTTCGCCCGCGGGTAGCAACACCCGAGAGGCCTGTACCCCACAGGTGGGGCGGCGGATAGGCCACTGCCCGCCGTTCCACCCACGGGTACAACCCTGTACCAAAAATAATACCTTCGGGGATTTTCAACACCAAGTCCAAAACACCCAAAGTATCACAAAATACAACAATATGACTTGAACTCAAGAAATAACCAAGCAATGGCATACAAGAATCCTAATAACAAGCTCTAGATATGCATTCTCACAAGACAATGCATCAAATCTCACATTTCATAACAAAAATCACAAGTAGCTAACAATTTTCTAGAGAGAAGGTAAGATCCTTGAAGAATCTAGGATTACCCAAAACTTGGCTTGAAGAAGAAGCTAACAATTTTCTAGAGAGAAGGTGGAGCTTTTGTGTTTAGGGTGTTAGGGAAATGAAATAAAGGATGACTCTAGGTTAGCTTGGGACACAAATATAAGGTGAAAACACTTCTTTGCCCTTACTAAAGCGGGAAGTGTAAGGAGATAAGGGAACAATTCATAAGGCATAGAGTACAACTCTTTGACTTGGATTGACTAGTCAATTTCTAGTCCTCTGACTATTGAATTTTCAGGATTTTAGGAATAAATTACCAATTAAGCTAGGATTAATTATCTTAAATAGATTTTGGATTTATGGGGTGTCACATCCTCTCCCCCTTAAAAGAAACTTCATCCCCGAAGCTTGGGTACGACGAATTCAAACAAAATAGCAACATGAAACAACAATGTGACAAGAGAATCAAAAACATCTTTTGACCAAAACTTCAAGAATTCAAAAAGGTGCAAAATGGTCAAGAAGTCATGGCATTGTAAGGTTGAAAGAAATAACCAACGGAGTTCTTGAGCACAACAAACACTAAGGCCAAACACAACAACCAAAACCTTCTAAACAACACTAGATTTCTACACAACTAGATCCTAGTAAAACAACCCACAAAACTAACTATCCAACGCAACTAACAAACAAGAAGATCACACAAGGAAAACAACAAAACAACTAGCAAGCGACAACAACATAAAGGTAACAACAAGCGAGGAAAGAAAGACAAGATTACCACAACTTCGAACTAGAAAGACTCGGTCTCCGACTCCTCGGTGTCTTCGTCTGAATCTTCACTGGCTCTTCTTCGGCTAGAACCGGCCTCAAGATGGTCCAACTTCTGGTTAACCGCGATGAACTGCGTCTTCATAAAAGCAAAGCCTTCCTCTATCATCCTGTTTTGCTGGCGAAGAAGGGTGACTACACGCTCCTCGTGTGTCATGGAGTCGTGTTCCCTCTTGGTTCTAGTTTCCTTCCTTCTTAGATTTTCTTCGCTTTCAGAGTCGCTCTCCTCGACTACAGCAGCTTCTCCTACATTCGCATCCTCCTCTTGGTCTTCTTCTTCATCATTCCCCGCATCTCCTCCTAAGCTCCGAACTACGAGGTTCAACTTCCCAATGGGAATCTCAAGCTCAGCAACCAACGCGTCTCTCTCATCGGGGGTTTTCCGGGCAACTTCCTCAACCGTGATGTACTCTCCGTCATCCATCTGAAACAGATTGCAACTCCGCAGGTTGGTGGCATCCAACACCATTTTGCCCACTGGCTTCGATACGCATCCGTCAACACTTACTCCTTTCTTGACGAAGATCCAGCTCAAAACCATTCCATACGGCAGACTCTTCCGGTTATGATCTCGGCAAAAGACCATATGTTGCAACATTAAGGCAGGCAGGTTGAACATCATCATATTCTACAAACAAAAGGCAAAAGTGCACTCTAACTTTCCCAAACAGACAACTCTTGTTGTTATTGGGCAACAGACAGTCCGATACAAGCATAACCAAGATTCTCTGTTCAGTAGTCAACCATTTCCTTTCCGGTCTCGTGGCTGGGGTAAAACCACTAGTCCGACCCAACAGATAACTCAAGTAGTCTCGGTAGCCCATGTTATCCGTTCCGATCCAGGAGTTACCACTGTACTGCGAAACTCCCGTAGTGGTCAGGCTCAAGAGCTGAGCTAGCCTCTTCTCAGATAAAACTATTTTCAAACCTCTCACCTTAGAGGTAACCTCTAACTTTCCACCGCCTTTCCTTTTCTTTATCCTACAATTTGTATATATAGGAGTTCTTCCTCTGTAATTGTATTCAAGAAAGACATATACAATTCATATTTCTCCAACATGTCTCATGACAAAACTTGAAATTGGTACCAATTTATTACATTATATTATAGACTAGAATATTGTTTTGTAGTTTATATTGTATTAGTTGTATTTCAATTCATTTGACCGTTGAAATTGATGCACGGGTAGAAAAACAACTAATTTAATTCACCCAAATAAAACATGAGTGAATTAAAATTTCAAAGTAATAAGAACTATTCTTCATGATATCGTTACCTAGCTATACTCTCTCATATCCATTACTTTCTCCTAGAGGCTAGATCCTACGTTCATACACAAAAATGTAATTCTTTATCTATGTATTTAAACTCCACAATCCTATGCATGTAAAATCACCCCAGGCCAGGCCATTATATTTCTCCACATATATATTTCCTATCTGGTCTCTGCGGGCCAATCTGCCTAATTAACAATTAACATGGCCTCCGCCATTGCCAAAACTGCCGCCCTTCCCTCTATCCTCCTCATCCTCTCCGTGGCATTAACCGTCGCCGCTCATCATCATTCATCTGACAAAACCCAACTTGTCAAGGCATGCTCTGAAGCCCTCGGCCCACGCCCAAGTGCCCGCTCCTTTGTCACATTCTGCGCTCGCGACTTCCTTGGTCACAAAGCCAGCCTACTCGCCCGCTGCGACAAGCAGGAAGCCGCGGCAATCGTTGTAAATGAAGCCCGCAAGAAAGCCAAAGTCGTTGAGGATTTCAAGAGCAAAATAGATTCTGATAAATCTCTGGACAAGAAAGAGCTCAAAGATTTGAAGAGCTGTTGGGAATCAACCAACGACATGGTTAAAACACTTGGTAAAGTTTATTTCGACATTGCTTCCAAAAAGCTCTCGGTTGATGTGGTGGAGGAAAATATGCTCAACAAAATTGCGGGGGCAGAGGAACAATGCAAGTTCGCGGCCGCGGAGAGAAAAAGCGGTCTTTGGGCAGACTTCTCTGCAAAGGCGGATGCATCTTTTAAGTCCCAAGTAGTGGCAATGGCATTTATGGAGAGGTATCGTTCAAATATAAAAGTAATTATTAATAATTAATAATTAATGGGGGATTATTTGAATTGAATTTGCATTGTGGCAGATCGAAGAGTAATTACTAATTATAACGGGAAGTGATCGAGGGGGAAATCATTTTCTAAATGTATGTTGATTATATTATCACCATGCATGTTTAGTACTATAATTACTCTTTAATTATGTATTGTACGTGGAGATATATAAATGGATTACATTTTTACTCATCATCAGGTCATCGTTGTTTCTCTACTTTCTTAATTTATTTTCATCGATTAGCATATATTATAATAATAATAATGCTAATATTGAAGGAGGTGTGATACCAATGAGGGCTTGAAATATCTCATTCAGTGTCATATCACCTAAAAGAGAATTGAATGAGATGTCTTCAAAAAGAAGAAGGGAAAATGGCACCTTTTTCCCCTATGTTATATACTTATAGCACTTTTTCCCCCTCAATTATTTAAGTGGCTCTTTTTTCCCCCTGAAATGTTAAATGGACATATTTACCCTTAAAATAAATATTTCATTTATTTTTATTCTCCAATAAATTATTACTATAATTTTGTTCAAACCAGATACTATAGTAACCAAACCAAAATATTCCAATTACAATTTATGATCAAAACGCGATATTTAGAGTTTATTAAAATCACGAACTGGAATGGGCGGTTCATGTTCCAAACTGAAAAAATAAAATACATTTATTGTTGAATTTAAACTATTTTAAAATAAAAAATAAAATTTTAAAATAAAGATGGTTCAAAATCGTGAACGGGATCTGGAACCGTCGGTTCATGATCCAGTTTTTTTTTTTATTCTTAAATTTAATAAATTGAAATCCAAATATTGGGTTCTAGATCTGAATCATAACTGAAAACTTTTAATTCGATTGCTATAGTGTCTGGTTCAGTTCGAACCGAACCGTGGTAATCGCTACATATACGCAATAATTTGTTGGAGAAGTAAAATAAATAAAATGTTTACTTTAAGGGTAGAAATGTCAATTTAATATATTAGGGGAGAAAATCACCACTTTTAAAATAATTGAGGGGGCTAATGTGCTTACATAAATAATTGAGGGGGAAAAAGTGCTATAAGTATATAACATAGGGGGAAAAAGTGCCATTTTCCCAAAAGAAGAAAAAAGACTATAAAATTTTTTATAAAATAACAAACTCAATTTTCGTGAATTACAATTTCAAAATGCTATTATTCATTACTTAAAAGGCAACAAATTATAATAAATAATTTATAATAACAACTAATAAATTAGGAATAAGGGTCAAATAGGCCAACTGCACACAATAATTCAATTAGGCCACTGAACCTAAAAAAACAACAATTAGATCCCTAAACTAATCATTTTTTTGCAATTAATCTAATTTGTGGTTGTTAGCAGGTCACCTTGGATTTAAAATATTTTTTTAAATTTAAAATATTTTTTAAAATATTTATTATTTAAAATAATTATTTAAAACTTTAAAAAAAAAAAAAAAAAAGGAAACAGATCGTCTCCGGCCATGGATTCGTCTCCATGGCCGGAGACATCTTCGTCTCTGGCCGGCCGGAGACGAAGAGTCTCTTCGTCTCCGGCCATGGAGACGAAGAGTCTCTTTGTCTCCACTGCCAGAGACGAAGAGACTCTTCGTCTCCATGGCCGGAGACGATGAAGTTATCTTCGTCTCCATGGCCGGAGACGAAGAGTCTCTTCTCTCCGGTCATGGAGACGAAGATAACTTCTTCGTCTCCGGCCATGGAGACGAATCCATGGCCAGAGACGAAGAGGTCTCCGGCCATGGAGACGAATCCATGGCCGGAGACGATCTTCATTTTTTTTTTTTTTTTTTTTTTTTTAAATTTTAAATAATTATTTTGAATAATAAAATTTTAAAAAATATTTTAAATTAAAAGGTGACCTGCTAGCAACCTAGAAAACTTATAAATTAGACTAATTGCAAGAAAATTGTTAGTTTAGGGATCTAATTGTTGCTTTTTTAGGTTCAGTGGCCTAATTGCATTATTGTGTGTAGTTGGATGGCCTATTTGACCCTTATTCCAATAAATTAAATGAATTATGAATTAATGTAATTGGAGGAGATAAATAATAGCAAGACAACAAAAGAGGGATGAACACTCCTTTGACAAGGAAGAAAGAAAAAAAATGTATTATGAATAAATGTTTATAGAAATGTGTTACGAATAAATGTTTATATAGATTTTGGTGATGTTGAGTAGAAATGTATAATCTTTGTTTACTCCTCAAATTTTCTTGTAAATTCTTTTGAGTTTATAAGATAATCGGGAGATGTTTCACCCGAAGTTGTTCAAGACTCGTCAGAAGGAAAGGAGTCGAAATGAATGGATATATTTAAAAGGAATTGAAGCTATCGGGAGAAGATCCAACCGTTCTAGTCAATTCATGGCTTCCATAAAGAACCTTTTAGGACATTTTGTGTTTTCACCATTCTCTCTAAGATGAAAAGGAAGATGATTAGCTTTGGAAGGAGTTCATAAACACTGCGGGAAATTTTTTATTTTTCGACTACGTAAAAAATGGTAGAAAAGGTGACAATTTTCAATTTTTCGTTCAAGGACTATGGTGGGATAATAGGTCGGAATTTTCGACCACCTTTACTTAGTGGTCGGAAATACCAACCACAAAGCAAAGGTGGTCGAAAAAATGCAGAAAGACAACAGTTTTTGACAAAAGTGTAGTCTTTTGCGTAAAAGACAATTTGACGCAACATTTTTGTCAAAGACGGCAGTTTTTATTGAACCAAAAATGCAGCAAAAGACAACAGTTTTGTTCAAAATTATTGTCTTTGACGCAACACTTTTGTCAAAGATGACAGTTTTACTGAACCGTTGTCTTTAGTGTGTTGTCTACTATGTGCATTTTTTAAAAATAAAGGCAACGGTTTTATGTAACCGTTGTCGTTGGTGTGTTGTCTTCAAGCGCACTTGAATACACAACACTTCAAAGATAACGGTTTTTTAAAACCGTTGTCTTTGCCTGCTTCTTTTTTTTTTTTTTTTTCAAACAAAGGTTCTATTTAATCGTTGTCGTTTGTGTGTTGTCTTTTAAGTGCACTTGAATACACAACACTTCAAAGACAGCGGTTTATCAAAACCGTTGTTTTTGTGCATTTTTTTTATTTAAAGACAATGGTTTTATTTAATCGCTGTCGTTGGTGTGTTGTTTTTAAGCGCACTTGAATATACAACACTCCAAAAACAGAGTTTTTAAAACCGTTGTCTATTTGCATTATGTTTTTTTTTTTTTTTTTTTTTTTTTTTTTTTTTTTTTTTTATAAAAGACAACGGTTTTATATGACCGTTGTCGTTGGTGTGTCGCCTTTAAGCGTACTTGAATACACAACACTACAAAGACACTAGTTTTTTAAACCGTTGTGTTATCTTTGTGTTTTTTTTTAAAAAGACAATGGTTTTGTAAAATCGTTGTCTTTAAACATTTTTTTAAGACAATGGTTTTATTTATTTGATTTGTTGTCTTAAGCGCACTTTGAATACACAACATTTCTTCGGCAACGATTTTAAAAGTACATTGTCTTTGGGGCTTTTTTTAGAAAAAATAAAGACAACGATTTTATTTGCATAATTGTCCGTTGTCGTTAGTATGTTGTCTTTAAGGACAATGATTATTTTTAAACGACACTTTGATAATTAATTTTTACTTTTAACGTATACTTAGATGATTATATTTTAGATAATTGCTTAATTTGGAAGAAAATTGAAGACTTACTTGGAAAAAAAAATCTTTAATTTGCTTAATTAGATATGTTATTCTTTCTTAAAAAAAGATAATAATTGAGTTTTGATTTCCCTTTCTTTAAACACACATTGAATACACAACACTTCAATGGTTTTAAAAGTTCGTTGTCTTTCTGTGCATTTTTTAAATGGATAAATGTTCAATTTAAATGACACTTTGATAATTATATTTTACTATATATTTAGACGATTATATCCTAGATACTTAATTTAGAAAAGCATGAAGACTTAGAAAAAAAAAAAACTTACTTTAATTTGCTTAATTAGATATATTATTCTTTCTTTAAAAAATAAAAATAAAAGAAAAAAATAATTAACTTCCTTCTCTTAAACACTTAGCAAAAAACACTAGTCCCTCTCAAACAAAAAATTCTCCCATCGCTCCCTTAGCCTTCTCAACCCTCCAGTCTCCCTTTGTCTCAGCCTTGCCTCTAGTCAGTAAGCCAACGCCTAAGCTGCAATCCTCTTTCTGTCGCCATCGCTCCTCCACCAAAGTCACCTCTTCTCGCCTCTGCTGCCGTCGAGTCTGCGAACTCTTCTTCCAGTCGCCATTGCTCCTCAACCAAAGTCGCCTCTTCCCGCCTCTACCGCCATCAAGACTGCGGACTCCTCTTCTCGTACCTGTCGCCATCACCGTCCTGCAAGTTAGTTCTTTGTCAATTTTTTTTATATTACTCAAATCTTAAACCCTAATCCCTAAATTCCTAATTCCATTTATCCCTATTGATCTCATAATTTCATTAAGTCTAAATCCCTATGTTTTTCCTACTTTGTAATTTTATTGTTGAATTTTCCATATTTGAATTAATATTGTTTCTCTTCTCTAATTACTCATTATTAGGTTCTCCATTGCCAGCCAGTTAGTATGCCTACAGAACGGCCAAAAGAAAATGTATGTATTTATTGGATTCATTGCCTTAGTCTTGGTTTTACATTCTCTCTGAATACTTGTAGTGGATGAATTAATTATGTGTTGCAGAGCATAAAACTTGGCAATATGGATTCTGCTAACAAAATGGAAACTAAGATGAGTTTTAATTTGTGATTTAAAATTTGGGGAGCTACTGCATTCCAGAATTTTAGGATTTGTGGCAAAATTGGCTATTCAGGATTTGTGGCAGCTTTTGGATGATTACAACTTGCTGAGTGATAGTAAGCAAATTCAAATTTCAAGTTGACTCTCACTCCTGCTCATCTATAAAAGGAAGACCACTTGTTTAGAAGAAAGTGTTGGAAAACATATTATCGGGGTATCTATTGATGAAAAGCTAAGAAAAATCACTCCAATTCTTTCAAGTCTATGACTCAACAACAAACTATCTTCCAAGAAGGAAGTAGGGTGATCATTCTAGCAAGGTGACTTTGTAATTGACTTTTGGCTATGGGTGGGCCCCGTAATTCAGATTATTCGAACTAATGCCCAAAACTCGAACGTAAAAGGCAAATTCAAATTTTAAGATGGCTCTCACTCCTCCTCATCTATAAATGGTGTTTAAAAAAAAAGTGTTGGACAACATATTATTGTGCTATCTATTGTTCTAAAGCTAAGAAGAATCACTCTGATTCTTTCAAGTCTATCACTCAATATCAATTATAAGTTGAGTTTTAAATGTATTTTATAATTAATAATATATTAATTAATTTTCAATAGTCTCTTAGTTAATTATTAGTATTTTTTCTTATTTTTAGTTGATAGTATATGAAAAATATAAATACAAAAATAATAAAATCATTAAAAAAAAACTCAAAATTGATAAAAAAAATTGGGTATATTCAAAGTAACCCAAAATAAACTCTAAATAATTTCACCGTAACTGAACATATCTGAATTAAATTTGGTTCGGATATCGAGTGTAAAAAATATTACCCAAAATTTTTGAATATTCAATATAAAATTCGGGAATCACCCGAACCGAATCAATGCCCACCTCTACTCTTGGCTAGCTCTTGATAAGGTAGTGAGGGATATGTTGATGAGGAGATCGTAACTATCTCATCGATTGCTATCGAAAAAAGCCGAAGTCTTCTCTTTTAATTGGAGTTTAACGAGAAGAGTAAAGTAGGAAAGTTTTCAAAACCACTATAAAAATCTCTGTTTCTCTCTTTCTTTTGAACTTTACATTCCATATTATTTGACTATGCAAACCAACTAACTAACTAACCCTATACTCATGTTGTTGACACATGCACGGAAAACTCACCAAACTTAGTTACAAATTTTTATCTTGACAAGTTCAAATACTTCCACTGCAAGCTTGCATTTCCTTATATTTGAATTGATTTCAATTCAAAATTCAAACTCTCTTAGTTTATGTTTTCAAAAAACTCTATACAACCCCCTTGCCCGGGACTAATGTAATGAAAACGAAAGTATGAACTCCATTTATGCCTATTATAGTAGTTCTCTTTGGCTATTACCCGAAGGTGCATTCTGGGCGAAACGTATCTTGTCTCTAACCAACAGAGGACATCGTTCATAGCTAAATGGCTCAAACTATGAACTCCACAAAAATTCAAAATCAGAACCTTGCATTTAGAGTAGTTCTCTAAAATTTTGAAAATAGATAAGAATTAGAGAAATTAAAAGTTATTGAATTCTAAGTTTTTAAAAGGTTTAGCAAAAATTATAAACAAATAGTTATATGGTAACTAAAGTATATTTTTTAAGATTTACAAAGTCAGATAAGAGGAAGAAAAAGTCTTAAAATGTGTCGAAGATTATACCCAATGGACACGTAGCAACAAGATGTTAAAAATAAGTTAAAGCATGCTAGCTAATTTCCAACAATCAATATCCAAGATGACAAATTGTATTTTTGAAATATCTTCAATTCTCTCCAATGAATATTTCAAAAATACAAATATAAGTAGCATTACAAGCCTATTACGCAAGATAACAGACAAGCTAAGCTCAACATTTAAAGAAAAATCATATTTTTTTTCTTAATTGAGAGGTTCCACTATATATAATGCGCGACTAATATAATGAAAATTAGTTAGAAAAAAATTAAATGACGACTAATATAATGAAATAATAATGTATTCTACATGGTTTTACGATTGTTTAACGTTTTAATTACAAGGGTTAACATCAAATGCATCAAAAGCTGGTCCCAGGTCTGGCTCATCAAATTACAAGCCTATTGCTTCTCGTCCAGTGCAGTCCAAAGACAAATCCAGCAACAAGGGGATAAGATGTTATGAGTGTGAAGGTTTTGGTCACGTTCAAGCTGAATGTCCCACTTATCTAAGTGCAAGAAATCTATGTCAGACATTACCTAGAGTGACGACGAACCTGAGTCAGACGCAGCTGGATCTGATGTTGAAGAGATATCCGGTAACTTTGTAGCGTTCACTGCCTGTGTTGCAGCATGTTCAGGACTTGAAGACATAGCCAATTCAAAGGGAGGCGACTATCGCTCAGCTGAAGATTTAGATTTAACTTCTTTGTCCTATGAAGTAGAGTTCAACAAATTGTACCCCAAGTTGGAAGCCCAACGTAAAGCAAATCGTACCATTACTAGTCAAATAGGGATATTAACCAATGCTAGTAAAGTGTACCAGAATCAAGTAGCTGATAGGGATTTACTGTTTAAAGCAGCCTCTGACCGAGAAGAGAAAATGAAGCAGGAAGTACAGGCACTGAAGCAGGAGCTGGACACCTTCAGAAAACAAATCCAAATGATGGGCACTACCACAACAGCTAACTAGATACTTGATTCAGGAAGAAAATCTTCAGCGAAATTTGGTCTCGGCTTCACTGGGGGTACTTCAAAAGATAAAACTGTCTTTGTCAAAGCATCAGGACTACATCCAGAAGATATTCCTGAATCTACCTCGGCAAGACAAAACAACGGTATAGTACGACAAAATAAACATCCCTTTAAACTCTCTAACCTAGTTTGTCATTATTGCAGGTTGCGTGGCCACATCAGACCGGAATGTTACTACTTCTACAAGGATCAAAGTACTGAAAAATTCAAGCACAAGAACATCAAGCCCTTCACTAAACAAATTTGGGTTAAGAAAACTGATTATATATGTTTTGTCTCGTTTCACTCTGAAAGTGCAGGGAGAGAAGAAAAGTGGTGCTTCGACAGCGGGTGTTCACGTCACATGACGGGAAACACAAAGTTTCTATGTGACATTAATGCAAGCAAAGGTGAAGTAACCTTTGGTGTTGGTGTTAAAGACAAAGTCAGTAGTAGAGTAGGTACTCTAAACGTGGCTGGACTACCCAAGCTAAAGAAAGTCCTGCTAGTAAATGGTCTTTATGCTAATCTTATAAGTATCAGCCAACTTGGTGACTAAAATTGGAACGTATGCTTTACCAAAAATAGCGGCAGCATAAACCAAACCAATGTGTTATGGAGGTAAGCGGTCAACAGACAATTGCTATATTCTAACAAACGATATTCTCTGTTGCAGGTCCAGCATAAATGAGTCCGAGTTATGGCATAAAAAACTAGGACACCTAAGTTATTGACTTCTTGATAAATTAATAGCAATAGAAGGTGTGCGTGGTCTACACAAGATAAAAATTGACTCATCTGGCATATGCGGTGCATGTCAAGCTGGAAAACAGACCAAAACTTCTCATCCAGCACAACAGACTACAGCACAAGTTACTGCGTGGAACAGATCCACATAGATCATATCGGACCAACTCAGACAGAAAGCTTTGGAGCTGAGAGATACATTTTGGTATGTGTCGATGATTTTTCACATTTTTCTT
The DNA here is from genome assembly GCF_001879475.1 of Ipomoea nil. Classification (NCBI taxonomy): domain Eukaryota; kingdom Viridiplantae; phylum Streptophyta; class Magnoliopsida; order Solanales; family Convolvulaceae; genus Ipomoea; species Ipomoea nil. The sequence continues at coordinate 40,989 of NW_017619273.1, read as the reverse complement.
GGGTAATATTTCTTATGGGGAAATTCTAAGCTCTTGGATAGGGATGACAATTCTACCCGCACCCAATGCGTTCCCCGCATCCCCGCCCCTACAGATTTTCAAATACCCGCATAATTTGGATAATGGGTGCGAGTATGGGGCGAAATTTGTATACCCGCGCGGGTATGGGGCGGGTACGGGGAGAGGTATCCTCGCCCCGCACCCGCACCCACACTTATATATATTGGTATTAGTATTCATTTATTATATAAGTTTATGTATATTTTATAATTAAAATGCCTATTGAATTAAACGTCTTAATTTTTTGTTAATGAAAATTGAAGAGGAATTACACAAATAACATAAAGAGTAAACATTTAATACATTTTATACTACAAACACAATTTTAGTTTCAATTAAGGATTAACTTCATTGGCTCTTATTAAATTTTAGAGTTATGTTCAAACTTATAAAAAAATCCATGTGATAATTAGAAGTGTAATATTAATAATTAGAGTTGCGGGTTGGGTATTACCCGCACCCGCAAAATCCCCGCAGGGGTGGGTATGGGGTATGAATTTTATTACCCATGCGGGTGCGGGTGTAGGTGCGGAGAGTAGGTTGGGAATGCGGGTGCGGGGGCGGTGGATATATCCCCCGCACCCACCCCGCCCCATTGCCATCCCTATTCTTGGAGCGTTCAAAACCTTGGGATTAAAGTTGCAAAAATAGAAAAACGAACAAATTGTTCGTTTTCGAAGTGATTACGGGTGAGAATTTGACAATAACTTGTTTAAAGAATTTTGTAACCAATACTGAATCACTCACGAGTATTCAGCACCAAAAATCCCTCAACAAAATGGAGTCGTTGAATGAAAAAACCGCACTATCCAAGAAATGGGCTGAGTACTACTTAATGCTAAAGGATTACCCCAAAAGTTCTGGGCAGAAGTTGTAAACACTACGTGCCCTGTCATAAATCGAGTCTATCTTCGACTAGGCAAAAATCAAACTCCGTATGAATTGTGGAAAGGTAAGAAGCCAAACATCAAATATTTTCACATTTTTGGCTCATGTTGTTTTATTTTGAAGGATAGAAATCCTGTTGCAAAATTCGAACCAAAGAGCGACTAAGGGATCCTCCTTGGTTACTCAACAAACAGTCGGGCATACCGAGTATACAACAAAGTAACCAAAACCATTATGACAAACATTGTGGTCGATGATCAACCTGATGATGTTTTGGAAATTCCGCAACTTGAATCAGTGTCAGAACCTGATCCAAATCGTCCAGAATCCTCTGAGTCAGGTCCAGAGCCTTCTACGTCAACTCCTACACCGGCTCAACTTGATCCAGAACTAGAGCCAGAATCTAATTCGGACCAGAATGAAATAGATATACCAACTCACATCCAGAAAGACCATCCAATTCAAAATGTCATTGGAGATTCCCGTTCCAGTGTCAAGACTAGAGGAAAGCGAAAATGTGATTATCTTCAACTAGCCAAATATGCCTGATATACGTCAAAAATTGAACCTAAAAATGATAAAGAAGCCCTGACAGATGAACGCTGGATCAAGGCCATGCAAGAAGAGCTAGGGCAATTGAAGGGGTCGACTACGATGAGACGTTTTCCCATTTTGCTCATCTAGAATCAATTCGTCTACTTCTCTCTATTGCATGTGCTTTAAAAATAAAACTCTTTCAGATGGACGTTAAGCTGACCTTTCTAAATGGCTATCTAACCGAAGACATCTACGCTGCTCAGCCAAAGGTATTTGAAGACACACATCACCCAGACTATGTGTACAAGCTAGAAAAAGCCTTGTAAGGCCTTAAACAAGCCCCAAGAGCTTGGTACGAAAGGCTCACCCAATATCTCCTTCAACATGGCTATAATCGAGGGGGAGCTGACAAAATACTGTTCATCAAACGATCAGGTAAACACTTAACTATTGCTCAGGTTTATGTTGATAACATCGTTTTTGGATCTACATAGACAGGTGCGACAGACCAACTTGTCAACGTCATGCAACAAGAATTTGAAATGAGCATGATCGGTGAGTTCACCTATTTCCTAGGATTACAAGTCAATCAGTCAAGTGAAGGAATTTTTATATCGCAAGAAAAATACGCAAAGAATCTTCTAACAAAATTTGGCCTAGAATCATCTAAGGACGCTAGAACTCCTATCTCAACTACCACAAAACTGTTCAAAGATGAAAAAGGAATCCCCGTCGATCCTACGGTATACTGAAGTATGATAGGAAGTCTATTTTATTTAACTGGAAGTAGACCGGATATTATGTTAAGTGTCGGCATGTGTGCGATATACCATGCCAATCCAAAAGAATCACATCTGAAAGCTGTGAAACGTATCATAAAACACGTCAAAGGTACGCTAACTTACGATATTTGGTACTCAATTGATACTAATCAAAGTCTTGCAGGATTTAGTGGTGCCGATTGGGCCGGAAATTCAGACTACAAAAAAAGTACGTCTGGAGGTTGTTTTTTCATCGGCAAAAACTTAGTTGACAGGCTAAGTAAATAGCAGAATCCAATTTCGCTCAGTACTGCGGAAACCGAGTATATTGTAACAAGAAGTTGTTGCACATAATTACTCTGGATGCGTCAAATGTTATCTGACTATAGCCTAAATCAGAACTGCATGACCCTCTATTGTGACAAAACGAATGCCATCAACATCTCCAAAAATCCAGTTCAGCATTCCAGAACAAAACACATTGACATCCGTCACCACTTTATTCGGGAACTCGTTGAAGAAAAAGAAATAAATCTAAACTACATTTCCACCGAAAAATATCTGATAGATTTATTTACCAAACCTTTGCACATTTCGCGATTTGAAATGCTTAGGGCAGCTCTTGGCGTATGCAATCCTTCAATTTAAGTGAACTAAAAAAAAAATTAAAAATTTAAGGTAAGTTAAATAAATTTTCTTTATTTATTTATTTTTTTTTTTGCAGGGCTTGCACACATCTCCAAACTTCAATATTCCTCTTCATTAACCAGAAGTAGTAGTAATTCAAAAGTGATATCCTAATTGTTCTCTACTTCTAGTCTTCTACTAGTCAAAAACTAATTCTCAAACCTATCTAAAAAATTCAAAAACCCTATAATCTAGCCTTTATTTAAGACCCTCCCATCACCTTCCTTTCCTACCTATCTCATCCGCCATTCACTACCCAAGCATTAAACACAAATTAATTTTTTTTTCTTTCTTCTCACTGTTCGAGACCACCACCACTACAATTCATCTTCTTCCTTTCGCTCCTTCACCATAGCCAACACCTCTCCACAGCTCTCAAATGGCGAGCCCGTTTGAAATCTTTACCCAAAATCAGAGAGACATGCCCTCTAAAAACAAATTATTGACGGAAACTCTCCCCTTACTCATGATTCCGAAGATCGGGTCTTAGCCTCTATCCTTCAACGTCCAGAACTCATCAAAGATCTCACGACCAAGTAATCACACCAACTTCGTTCTCTTGCCCGGAACTTGTAACACCCCGGATTTTACGAATATTTAAAAGCTTAAATAAGAGATAAACGATCTAATCATTAATCATAAATGAGCGGAAACAAAACTCTTAATCGGGAAAGTGCTATGCCACACCCACAAATCTACGGGTGCACAGGCTAAGTCTAACAGAATCATCATAACATAACAGCAATCTAAGGCACACAGGCCAACAAAACTAATCGAAAGGAAAGGCAAGACTACGCTAACTAGATCCACTAGCACGCTCTCCAAGCTAATCATAACCTGAAAAACATAGGGATAACACCCGTCAGCGAGAGATGTTGGTAGCCCACCAATACGCGTTAAGTAATATAATATATAGTGTTAGGAATAAAGTGTAATGGTTTTGATATGCCAAATTTGTATTTGTAGATCCCCCAATTTTATTTCATAGGTCTAGTAGAGTCTTAGACCATGATCGGGAAATTATTTAATTATCAAAAGAGAAAAACAGAGGAAAATGGATGAAAATAGAAGAAGAAGATATAAAGCCGAAAATCAAGAATTTGTCTGGAGAAAATGACAAATTGAAGAAGAAGTTGAATGATATGAATTCACGCCGCTACTACTCAAAGAAGATATCCCAGAAGAATTTTCGTGTGAAGAAAATTAATATTGGAAGAATGCATGAAGTTGACTTGGAGATCAAGCATCTATGGAAAGAAAGAAGTACATCAAATATGATTGGAGATTTAATCAAAAGCTGTACGGATGAAGTGGATGATGCTTGATATATTATTCGAAATGGCTCAAGTTCAAAACTCACCATCAACAATTTTACAAGGCAAAATTTGAGAAGTCAAATTAAATTAATCTGATGGAGTTGGGCGCTAGTTTAAGCTTGGGCGCCGATTACAAGTGGAAATTGGGAAGCAATTTCACTTGGGTGGCAATTGAGATGCAATTGCACTTGGGAGCCGATTTCATAGAAATTGAAATTGGGAGCTAGTTCGAAGCAATTGAAATTGTGAGCCAGTTTCAGAGAAATTGAGATTAATTGAAATTGGGAGCTAGTTCAGAGAAATTGAAATTGGGAGCAAGTTTCAAATGGAATCAATTCAAGTTGGCAATGCAATTCAGATTGGGGACCAATTAAAAGAAGACATGCAATTCAGATTGGGGACCAATTAAAAGAAGACATTGAGGAGCAATTGAATTGAGATGAAATTCAAAGAGAAGTCCAATTTTGAAGTCAACATTGAGAAGTAATTGAAGCACCAGGAGATGTTGGGAGCCAATTGCAAGTCAAAGTCAATTGGGAGCCAATTACAAAGGAGAAATTCAATTTGGGTGCCAATTACAAGCCAATTGAAATTTTGCAAGTCAAAGTCAATTGGGAGCCAATTACAAAGGAGAAATTCAATTTGGGTGCCAATTACAAGCCAATTGAAATTGGGTGTCAATTACAAAGGAGAAATTCAAATTGGGTGGAAGTTCAAAGCCAGTTTGAAGTCTGAGAACACCCAGACGTGAGAATGAAGAAGATGAAGCAGAACTTACAGTGAAAAATATTCTCACAAGGAAAATACTAGTCTAACTAGTATGGGATTAAAATAAAGATTATTTTTGAATCCCAGAGATACAAGGACCACTTCAGAGCTAATCAGAGAAGCCACTCTACACCAAAACTAAGACCCAGATATTTCCATTCAACGTTAAAACAGAGGAATATCAGATGAAGTTTGGGAGCTCATTTACATGGAGATGAAGATCTTTCAAACGGCTAGCTTATCTCTTTCTGACATTTTTGCAGAAGATAAGATAAGATCTCTGACATAGGAGCGTCTCTTTCCAACGGACGAATTCTCATCACCAGCTATAAAATGATGAAGATGTGAAGACTTGAAAAAACACAGAGCAGTAAATAAGAGCATAAGAGCATACAACGAACTCAAAAATAAGAGAGCAGAAAATTCGAATCCATCAAAGGATCGAATAGAGCAATTAAGCTTAAAAGAGCTAAAATCTTCAAGTGTGAGAAAAAGAACTCAGAGAGCTTCAAGAGAAAAATATTTAGAGAGTTCTTAAGCAGAGCAAAAATATCAAGTGCTTTACTTGATATATTCAAAGAGAGAAAACACTCAGAGCTGTCAAGAGAAATCATTCCAGAGTGTTTATCTTCATCAAAGAGACCTGCGCATCATTGAAGATCATCTACAGAGTCTCAGAAGTTGGAAGCAAGACAACACTTGTTTTGGAGCAAAACAAGAGAAGGGAGGAAAGTAGCACGGAGCTGTGAAATCCTGGATTGTCACACGGAGCTATGAGATCCGAAGCAGCAGTGTCGGAGGCACTGGGCGTGATTGGTGTGGGCTTGGTGATCAAAGCACCAGATCACGGGATACGTTTCTACCAGAGTGTGGAAGACGGGGGGAAAGTAACGCGGAGTCGTGAAATCCTGGGATAGTAGCGCGGCGACGTGAAACCCGAAGCAGCAGTGTGGTGTCACTGGGCGTGATTAGTGCGGGCTTTGTGATCAAAGCACTAGATCACGGAAATTCATTGTATCTTGGAACCAAGGAGTGGTAGATATAGTGAATTGGCTCTTGGAGAAAAGAGCAAGTGGAGTAGGAGGATTACACCACCTCGCGAACCACTATAATTGTCTTGTGTTCTTTACTGCTTTCTTTACATACCGCTCTTTACATATATGCTCTCACGAAGATATACTGCTCACACAATCTCACACACACTTTATGTTTATTTATTTCCGCTGTGCACCATACTCTAACAATCTAGTTAAGAGTTTTGGTTTATCTCTGTCTTAGCAATTGTTGTGCTGTGCGAAAAAGTTTGAAAGTCTATTCACCCCCCCCCCCCCCCCCCTCTAGACTTTCACCTTACCTCTTTTGGGACCAACATATAGATATATTCAAAACCATTTGAGACAAGGGAATACAGTATATATCATTTCAAAGCCAAAAGAAGGAAACGTCAAGGAACACAACCCACACTCTCAACAAAGACTAACGACCACAATACACAAGTCAATAAGGACCACAATCAACATACTCAACGAGAACCACAATCAACATACTCAACAAGGACCACAACCTACCATCTTAATGGTAGAGTTCCCAACAGACATGCTCATAAGAAATAAACACAACAATCACATAATGACAAGTTTCACGTTCCAACCTTATGCCCTGTTCCAACCTTATGGCTACCCCCGGCCTTGTTTCAGTTCCAACCGTTACCTCCAAGTGTCACCCTTTACTTCTGAGTCCAACCTTATTCAGCCTGGGACCGTCGTCCCCCACCAATCTTTACCACCAATCTCATAGTATTACCACTGATCTCTCAGTACACGAGGGTACCATTAAATAACACAATATTACCACTGATCTCGTGACCAAGGCTTAAACAATATTACCACCAATCTCATTCATAGTTACGCATAGTCATTATCAAGAGGATTGAGGCTCATCAAAAGCCCAATCAAGCATCAACAAAGGGTACAATCAAATATACAAGATCACATCATACGATTGCCAAAAACAATGATAGACATGAAACAATACTCAACAAAAACAATTGACTTCAATCCAATATCAACACGATTGCCAATCCTCAAAGGAATGGACAAACAACGCATACTAGCATCAAAGACAACATATCTAGCATGCTCATCAAACGGGTAAACCAAATTGGTTTCAACGAACCTCAAAGACTCACATAAATCCAACGAATCACAAAGTTGGACCATAAGCACGATTCAAGATACCAAATCTTAACATGAATACTTAGGACATCGTTCTAGACATACGAAACATCAAGGAGACACCCAAAAGCTCAACAATCCAACAAAAGGAAGTCAAAACATCACATACCAAAAGATGGAACCACGGGAAAACAACACCCAACATTCCACCATCAGTGTACCCTGTGGGTGGGTCCCTACCCGCAGGGTACAATAATACCACCCGCGGGTAGGGCGGCAGGTAGACATCTGCCCGCCGTTCCGCCCGCGGGGAACATCACGATCCAACAATAATTCCCTTCAGGAAATTTCATCAACAAAGCCAAGTTCAAGTCCAAAACACCCCAAAATCTCACATTCAACAAGGAAATGACTTGAACCCAAGAATAGATCAAAGAATAGCACTCAAGAGACCTAGATACAAGCTCTAAACATGCATTATCACAAGATCATGCATCCAATCTCACATTTACACCAAGAATCATCAATAGAAGTCAAGAATCATCATATCAAGTAGAAAATAGGTTTTGTATAGCATGGGTTACCTGTGTAGACCAAAACCTTCTTCCTTTCAACCCTCCTAAGCCCTACTTGGAAGCTTTTCTTCCTCACAACCTTCTTTCACAAGCCAAACCACAAGAAAACACCAAGCTTAGATAAAGACACCTTAAAGCTAACCAAAACACTAAATAACTTTACATCTTACCCTTTCCTAAGCTTGGAAGATAGGAAGGTGGAATCTTGGGATGAATCTTTGCAAGATTGGGTGAGGTCTTTCTTGGCTTGGGAAAGAAGCCAAGTTTCTTAGAGAGAAGGGAGAGAAAAGTTGTCTTGCTATAGTGAGGGAATGAACTTTAGGTTTGGGTAGGGTAAGGCTTCAAGACCATGTAAGGAGAAAAGACCATTTTACCCTTACTTTTCCTGGAAAGGCTTAGGAAGACTCCATGGAGTTAGGTACAACCAACAAGGCTAAAGGTATAACTCTTTGACTTAAATCAATTGACCAAGGAGTTGGTCAATTTTGGTCCTTCGACTATCAATTTAGGAAATTGATTAGGAGATTAGCAAGGATAATTTAGGATTAGTTACCCAATTAATCCTATTTAAAGGATAGGATTTTCGGGGTGTCATTAAACGTCACGGCTGAGCCGTGGCCAGTCACACCGGAGACAGATGACAGTGACTCTGAACCGGCCTCTCCAACGGCTTCTGCCGAGGTCCATCCACCTCAAACTATGGTATCTTCTTTGCATATATCAGTAGTGGGTACATCGTCATTACCCGTCACTAGGAAGCTAGATGTGTCTCTTAATTTGCCTGAGAAATTTATTTCTTCTATGCCTTCTGAAATTTTCTGTGCTAATTCTCCACCTGGTGACCCTTATGATTCGGCTACTCATGGCTTACCTATGTCTATTACTTCTGAACTGTTAATGTTTGATAATATGTCTATACTATGCCTAAATTGGTAGCCTTATATGAGTTTATGCAATCTGTGCCTTGCAACTTTGCATTCGAAATATATATCAGTATGGTAGCATGCCTCATGTACCTATGCATTGTTCTGCATTTAGTATTCCTGTGTTAGTTTCTACACCACCTTTTATGTCTGAGGATGCTCCTGTTCATGTGGTTAGTACCAAAGAGCCTGTTCCCATTATTCCTGTTAGAAAATGCTCATTTTCATGTACTATTGAGAAGCGGGAACATGGTTGCCTTGATGAGGTCAAAATTATTTCTGCAACTAAACAACAAAGATGGAGCACAGTTCTTCCCCCAATGATAACGCGATCACGTACTGGGTCTGTTCCAGCAGCTCCAAACCCAGCTTCTACGTCTGCTTCGTCTAGCTCTCGGCCAAAGAGGTCCAAAAAATGTTACCGACCTATATTGCTATCTCCTGCTTTGAAGGATGACTGGGAAGTGCATTAAAAAGGGAATTGAATCTCGAAAAATCAATAAATGAAGAAGATCTGATCACAAAGTGCAACATCATTCCCCTTCTGAAGGATCAACAGTTGTTCTCCAGTCTACAACAATCGGACCTTATTCAGCTTGGTTGACGACCGAGTTCTACACTAATCTGACTATGGACACATTCACTGCCGACTCATTTTACTTTCATCATGTTTTTCTCCGAGACAGATGGTATCCCTTTAGACCTAAGGAGATAAATGATTTTTTCGATCGACTTGCTCAAGCCCAATCTGCTGATCCCAGTTTGAATCTTTTAGCTGTTGCCTTAACACACAATCGACTCGACAGATTGCCTGGCCAAACACTGGTCTAAAAGCTCAAGAGTTGACAACAATTTATTCTGTACTTCTTCGGATCGCATAACCAAATTGGATCCCAGCTATCGGACCGCATCTTGTTTCTGAGCAGCTTGCTCTCTTGCTGTTTAAAATACACAATCGTCAGTCTTTTAACCTTGGAGAGATCATCTTTTCCCATATCATGACCTTTGTGAAGAAGAAAGAAGTTAAGATTCATCTTCCTTATCCCAGCTTGATTTATGGTGTGTTAAACAATCATGGTTTCAAGCCTTACAAAGATGAAGTCGTGACCAAAAATGGCAATACTTATGTATTTGATTTTGATGATAAGCTTGCTCAAAGTTTACACTATGATGACCGGGCCTCTCTCAGTGCACCTCCTGTTCCTTTGGTCCCTACACCGCCTCGGCACCGGCTTCCTTCTCCGAGACTGAATCTGCACCTATTTCTGAGTGCCTAAGGAACGGCCTACACTCCTAGCTCGCCGTCAAATTTTTGTCACAAGTCAAGCTTCTATAGCTCAGCTTCGTAGTTCCGTTGTCTCTCAACAAGCCACTATCTCCGGATAGGAAAAACTTTTAGAGGATCAGCTCATAGAGATCTCCCGACTCGAGGCTATTCATGCTCACATTCTCACAGCAAGCAAAGGTGATGGTACTGACTCTGGAACGGATGATGATGATGCGGATTCTTCTCAATCGGGCACCCCGTCTGCACGATGATTCTTTCCACTATGATGTTAACCATTCTATTTGCCATTTATTTTGGCACAAAAGGGGGGAGAAATTTTGGTCGGTTAATAAGATAGGGTGAGTAGTTTGGAATATGTTATTGGTTGGTTGGATTTTGATTTCGGATGGATTTCTGATTGCTACTTTTGGGTGATTTTCTAATTGCTGCTTTGGTATGTTATCTTCTCTATAATCTTTTTGGGACATCTTTGCTATCTACAAGTATATTATTTAGGAATTTAATGGATGATTATGCTTTTATTTAGCTAATCTTATCTTGCTTATGGATATTTTGGACTTTCCCTTATTGTCTTTGCTATCTACAAGTATATTATTTAGGAATTTAATGGATGATTATGCTTTTATTTAGCTAATCTTATCTTGCTTATGGATATTTTGGACTTTCCCTTATTGTCATATTTCTCTATTGGGTCATATTATCTCTACAGTATGGGTATGGACATACGGATGGAGAACAATCTAATTTGGCTTGGTAAATGTGTTTTTTTTTGGTGTCAACCCACACTTTGTAGTCCGGGTCTTTCTCTGTCCGTTTAACGGTCCAGATCCACCCGGTTCGCTCCAAAAGGCCCAAAAGCTGGCCCAAAGGGGATTGTCACTTGTGGGAATTGAACTCAGGTTCATCCCAGAATACTCCCCCACAAATCGAGCTCATTTGCCACTTAAGCTACCCTGTTGGGTTGACTGGCATTGGTAATGTTTTGTTTCTTAGGTTTTTTGTCAAAGCATATATACTAAGGGCTTTTTTCCTTTAATAAAAATATAAAATCAATTGACATATCTATTTTAATTCATTTGACGGTTGAAATTGATGCATGGGTGAACTACAATTGACCGTGGAAAAACAACTAATTTAATTCACCCAAATAAAAACATGAGTGAATTAAAATTTCAAAGTAAGAACTATTCTTCATCATATCGTTACCTATACGCTCTCATATCCATTACTTAGCTTTCCCCTAGATCCTACGTTCATACCCAAAAATGTAATTCTTTATCTATCTATTTAAACTCCACAATCCCATGCAAGTAAAATCACCCCAGGCCAGGCCAGGCATTATATTTCTCCACATATATATTTCCTATCTGGTCTCTGCGGGCCAATCAATATAATCTGCCTAATTAACAACATGGCATTTATGGAGAGGTATCGTTCAAATATAAAAGTAATTATTAATAATTAATAATTAATGGGGGATTATTTGAATTGAATTTGCATTGTGGCAGATCGAAGAGTAATTACTAATTATAACGGGAAGTGATCGAGGGGGAAATCATTTTCTAAATGTATGTTGATTATATTATCACCATGCATGTTTAGTACTATAATTACTCTTTAATTATGTATTGTACGTGGAGATATATAAATGGATTACATTTTTACTCATCATCAGGTCATCGTTGTTTCTCTACTTTCTTAATTTATTTTCATCGATTAGCATATATTATAATAATAATAATGTTAATATTGAAGGAGGAGTGATACCAATGAGGGCTTGAAATATCTCATTCAGTGTCATATCACCTAAAAGAGAATTGAATGAAATGTCTTCAAAAAGAAGAAAATAAGCTATAAGCTCCTAGCTTAGCGTTGCCAAACAGAGCCTATAAAATTTTTTATAAGATAACAAACTCAATTTTCGTGAATTACAATTTCAAAATGCTATTATTCATTACTTAAAAGGCAACAAATTATAATAAATAATTTATAATAACAATTAATAAATTAAATGAATTATGAATTAATGTAATTGGAGGAGATAAATAATAGCAAGACAACAAAAGAGGGATGAACACTTCCTTTGACAAGGAACAAAGAAAAAAATGTATTATGAATAAATGTTTATAGATGTGTAACGAATAAATGTTATAGATTTTGGTGATGTTGAGTAGAGATGTTTCACCGGAAGTTTCAAGACTCGTCAGAAGGAAAGGAGTCGAAAGGAATGGATTCAAAAGAAATTGAAGCTATCGGGAGTGTCATTTCAAGGCTTCCATAAAGAACCTTTTACGACATTTTGTGTTTTCACCATTCTCTCTAAGATGAAAAGGAAGATGATTAGTTTTGGAAGGAGTTCATAGACACTACTGGAAATCTTTGATTTTTTGACTACCTACAAAATGGTAGAAAAAAAGTGACATTTTTCCAATTTTTCGTTGAAGGGGTGGGGAAATAGGTCAGAATTTTACTTAGTGGTCGGAATACCAACCACAATGTAAAAGTGGTAAAAAAAAAATTCGGCAAATTTAAACTGAGTTAGGAATTTCTGTCAATCTTATGCTATATTTTACCACCTTGTCCGTAGTAAAAAATAAATGCGAAAGTTTTTCCGGATATCAAAAGTGGTCGAAACAAGGGTTTCCGACTTGACTTTCCTTTTTGTTCGGTTTATTACAAAATAATAAATTCAGTTCTTGCGGTTGGACTTTATTATGAGTTTTTGAAAAAGAATTATTAGGAACATTACACAACTTGTTTGATACCTACAGATCTACACAAAAAATTGATGATGAGTAGAAGGTTTCTTTAAAACCAAAAGTGTGCTTATAATACATTGAAAGGAGGGAAATGATCGTTACCTGGTTCTCAACCTACTTAAGGATTTGGCAGGAAAAATGCAGAAAGACAACAACAGTTTTTGACAAAAGTGTTTTCTATTGTGTAAAAGACAACAGTTTTTTCCAAAATCGTTGTCTTTGACCCAACATTTTTGTCAAAGACAGTAGTTTTTACTGAACCGAAAATGCAGCAAAAGACAACAGTTTGATCTCTGTGTGTTTTTTTTTAAATTGTTGGTTTGATTTATCTGTTGTCATTGATTTGTTGTCTTTTAAGCGCACTTTGAATACAAACATTTCTACAACGACAATTTTAAAAGTCCATTGTCTTTGGGCTTTTAAAAAAAAAAAAATAAAGACAATGATTTTATTTGTCCGTTGTCGTTAGTATGTTGTCTTTTTAAGGACAATGATTATTTTTAAAGACACTTTGATAATTAGTTTTTACTATATACGTATACTTAGATGGTTATATTTTAGATAATTGCTTAATTTGGAAGAAAATTGAAAACTTACTTGGAATTTTTTTTTTTTAATTTGCTAAATTAGATATGTTATTATTTCTTAAAGAAAGATAAAATAATTAGTTTTGATTTCCCTTTCTTTAAACACACGTTGAGTACACAACACTTCAAAAATAATGGTCTTTTAAAAACATTTTCTTTTTCTTTTAAAAAAAAAGACAATAATTTTATTTATCCGTTGTTGATTAGTGTGTTGTCTTTAACCACACTTTGAATGCACACCACTTCTACGACAACTGTTTTAAAAGTTCGTTGTCTTTGTGTGCATTTTTTAAAAGGATAAAGGTTAAATTTAAACGACACTTTGATCATTATGTTTTACTATATATTTAGACGATTATATTCTAGATACGTACTTAATTTAGAAAAACATGAAGACTTAGAAAAAAAAAACTTACTTTAATTTTCTTAATTATATTATATTTTTTCTTTAAAAAATAAAAATAAAAGAAAAAAATAATTAACTTCCTTCTCTTAAACACTTAGAAAAAAACACTCTTCCTCTCAAACAAAAAAATTCTCCCTCGCTCCTTAGCCTTCTTAGCCTTCCAGCCTCCCTTTGTGTCAGCCTTCCTCCAGTTAGTAAGCCGACGCCTAAGCTGCAAACCTCTTTCTGTAGTCGTCGCTCCGATCCTCCACCAAAGTCGCCTCTTCTCACTCTGCCGCCGTCGAGTCTGCGAACTCTACTTCCAGTCACCGTCACTCCTCAACCAAAGTCGCCTCTTCCCGCCTCTGTCGCCATCACCGTCCTTCACGTTAGTTCTTTGTCAAT
>NW_017619273.1:0-26776 GCF_001879475.1 Ipomoea nil | reverse complement strand
GACATGCAATTCAGATTGGGGACCAATTAAAAGAAGACATTGAGGAGCAATTGAATTGAGATGAATTCAAAGAGAAGTCCAATTTTGAAGTCAACATTGAGAAGTAATTGAAGCACAGGAGATGTTGGGAGCCAATTGCAAGTCAAAGTCAATTGGGAGCCAATTACAAAGGAGAAATTCAATTTGGGTGCCAATTACAAGCCAATTGAAATTTTGCAAGTCAAAGTCAATTGGAGCCAATTACAAAGGAGAAATTCAATTTGGGTGCCAATTACAAGCCAATTGAAATTGGGTGTCAATTACAAAGGAGAAATTCAAATTGGGTGGAAGTTCAAAGCCAGTTTGAAGTCTGAGAACACCCAGACGTGAGAATGAAGAAGATGAAGCAGAACTTACAGTGAAAAATATTCTCACAAGGAAAATACTAGTCTAACTAGTATGGGATTAAATAAAGATTATTTTTGAATCCCAGAGATACAAGGACCACTTCAGAGCTAATCAGAGAAGCCACTCTACACCAAAACTAAGACCCAGATATTTCCATTCAACGTTAAAACAGAGGAATATCAGATGAAGTTTGGGAGCTCATTTACATGGAGATGAAGATCTTTCAAACGGCTAGCTTATCTCTTTCTGACATTTTTGCAGAAGATAAGATAAGATCTCTGACATAGGAGCGTCTCTTTCCAACGGACGAATTCTCATCACCAGCTATAAAATGATGAAGATGTGAAGACTTTGAAAAAACACAGAGCAGTAAATAAGAGCATAAGAGCATACAACGAACTCAAAAATAAGAGAGCAGAAAATTCGAATCCATCAAAGGATCGAATAGAGCAATTAAGCTTAAAAGAGCTAAAATCTTCAAGTGTGAGAAAAAGAACTCAGAGAGCTTCAAGAGAAAAATATTTAGAGAGTTCTTAAGCAGAGCAAAAATATCAAGTGCTTTACTTGATATATTCAAAGAGAGAAAACACTCAGAGCTGTCAAGAGAAATCATTCCAGAGTGTTTATCTTCATCAAAGAGACCTGCGCATCATTGAAGATCATCTACAGAGTCTCAGAAGTTGGAAGCAAGACAACACTTGTTTTGGAGCAAAACAAGAGAAGGGAGGAAAGTAGCACGGAGCTGTGAAATCCTGGATTGTCACACGGAGCTATGAGATCCGAAGCAGCAGTGTCGGAGGCACTGGGCGTGATTGGTGTGGGCTTGGTGATCAAAGCACCAGATCACGGGATACGTTTCTACCGAGTGTGGAAGACGGGGGGAAAGTAACGCGAGTCGTGAAATCCTGGGATAGTAGCGCGGCGACGTGAAACCCGAAGCAGCAGTGTGGTGTCACTGGGCGTGATTAGTGCGGGCTTTGTGATCAAAGCACTAGATCACGGAAATTCATTGTATCTTGGAACCAAGGAGTGGTAGATATAGTGAATTGGCTCTTGGAGAAAAGAGCAAGTGGAGTAGGAGGATTACACCACCTCGCGAACCACTATAATTGTCTTGTGTTCTTTACTGCTTTCTTTACATACCGCTCTTTACATATATGCTCTCACGAAGATATACTGCTCACACAATCTCACACACACTTTATGTTTATTTATTTCCGCTGTGCACCATACTCTAACAATCTAGTTAAGAGTTTTGGTTTATCTCTGTCTTAGCAATTGTTGTGCTGTGCGAAAAAGTTTGAAAGTCTATTCACCCCCCCCCCCCCCCCCTCTAGACTTTCACCTTACCTCTTTTGGGACCAACATATAGATATATTCAAAACCATTTGAGACAAGGGAATACAGTATATATCATTTCAAAGCCAAAAGAAGGAAACGTCAAGGAACACAACCCACACTCTCAACAAAGACTAACGACCACAATACACAAGTCAATAAGGACCACAATCAACATACTCAACGAGAACCACAATCAACATACTCAACAAGGACCACAACCTACCATAATGGTAGAGTTCCCAACAGACATGCTCATAAGAAATAAACACAACAATCACATAATGACAAGTTTCACGTTCCAACCTTATGCCCTGTTCCAACCTTATGGCTACCCCCGGCCTTGTTTCAGTTCCAACCGTTACCTCCAAGTGTCACCCTTTACTTCTGAGTCCAACCTTATTCAGCCTGGGACCGTCGTCCCCCACCAATCTTTACCACCAATCTCATAGTATTACCACTGATCTCTCAGTACACGAGGGTACCATTAAATAACACAATATTACCACTGATCTCGTGACCAAGGCTTAAACAATATTACCACCAATCTCATTCATAGTTACGCATAGTCATTATCAAGAGGATTGAGGCTCATCAAAGCCCAATCAAGCATCAACAAAGGGTACAATCAAATATACAAGATCACATCATACGATTGCCAAAAAACAATGATAGACATGAAACAATACTCCAACAAAAACAATTGACTTCAATCCAATATCAACACGATTGCCAATCCTCAAGGAATGGACAAACAACGCATACTAGCATCAAAGACAACATATCTAGCATGCTCATCAAACGGGTAAACCAAATTGGTTTCAACGAACCTCAAAGACTCACATAAATCCAACGAATCACAAAGTTGGACCATAAGCACGATTCAAGATACCAATCTTAACATGAATACTTAGGACATCGTTCTAGACATACGAAACATCAAGGAGACACCCAAAAGCTCAACAATCCAACAAAAGGAAGTCAAAACATCACATACCAAAAGATGGAACCACGGGAAAACAACACCCAACATTCCACCATCAGTGTACCCTGTGGGTGGGGTCCCTACCCGCAGGGTACAATAATACCACCCGCGGGTAGGGCGGCAGGTAGACATCTGCCCGCCGTTCCGCCCGCGGGGAACATCACGATCCAACAATAATTCCCTTCAGGAAATTTCATCAACAAAGGCCAAGTTCAAGTCCAAAACACCCCAAAATTCACATTCAACAAGGAAATGACTTGAACCCAAGAATAGATCAAAGAATAGCACTCAAGAGACCTAGATACAAGCTCTAAACATGCATTATCACAAGATCATGCATCCAATCTCAACATTTACACCAAGAATCATCAATAGAAGTCAAGAATCATCATATCAAGTAGAAAATAGGTTTTGTATAGCATGGGTTACCTGTGTAGACCAAAACTTCTTCCTTTCAACCCTCCTAAGCCCTACTTGGAAGCTTTTCTTCCTCACAACCTTCTTTCACAAGCCAAACCACAAGAAAACACCAAGCTTAGATAAAGACACCTTAAAGCTAACCAAAACACTAAATAACTTTACATCTTACCCTTTCCTAAGCTTGGAAGATAGGAAGGTGGAATCTTGGGATGAATCTTTGCAAGATTGGGTGAGGTCTTTCTTGGCTTGGGAAAGAAGCCAAGTTTCTTAGAGAGAAGGGAGAGAAAAGTTGTCTTGCTATAGTGAGGGAATGAACTTTAGGTTTGGGTAGGGTAAGGCTTCAAGACCATGTAAGAGAAAAAGACCATTTTACCCTTACTTTTCCTGGAAAGGCTTAGGAAGACTCCATGGAGTTAGGTACAACCAACAAGGCTAAAGGTATAACTCTTTGACTTAAATCAATTGACCAAGGAGTTGGTCAATTTTGGTCCTTCGACTATCAATTTAGGAAATTGATTAGGAGATTAGCAAGGATAATTTAGGATTAGTTACCCAATTAATCCTATTTAAAGGATAGGATTTTCGGGGTGTCATTAAACGTCACGGCTGAGCCGTGGCCAGTCACACCGGAGACAGATGACAGTGACTCTGAACCGGCCTCTCCAACGGCTTCTGCCGAGGTCCATCCACCTCAAACTATGGTATCTTCTTTGCATATATCAGTAGTGGGTACATCGTCATTACCCGTCACTAGGAAGCTAGATGTGTCTCTTAATTTGCCTGAGAAATTTATTTCTTCTATGCCTTCTGAAATTTTCTGTGCTAATTCTCCACCTGGTGACCTTATGATTCGGCTACTCATGGCTTACCTATGTCTATTACTTCTGAACTGTTAATGTTTGATAATATGTCTATACTATGCCTAAATTGGTAGCCTTATATGAGTTTATGCAATCTGTGCCTTGCAACTTTGCATTCGAAATATATATCAGTATGGTAGCATGCCTCATGTACCTATGCATTGTTCTGCATTTAGTATTCCTGTGTTAGTTTCTACACCACCTTTTATGTCTGAGGATGCTCCTGTTCATGTGGTTAGTACCAAAGAGCCTGTTCCCATTATTCCTGTTAGAAAATGCTCATTTTCATGTACTATTGAGAAGCGGGAACATGGTTGCCTTGATGAGGTCAAAATTATTTCTGCAACTAAACAACAAAGATGGAGCACAGTTCTTCCCCCAATGATAACGCGATCACGTACTGGGTCTGTTCCAGCAGCTCCAAACCCAGCTTCTACGTCTGCTTCGTCTAGCTCTCGGCCAAAGAGGTCCAAAAAATGTTACCGACCTATATTGCTATCTCCTGCTTTGAAGGATGACTGGGAAGTGCATTAAAAAGGGAATTGAATCTCGAAAAATCAATAAATGAAGAAGATCTGATCACAAAGTGCAACATCATTCCCCTTCTGAAGGATCAACAGTTGTTCTCCAGTCTACAACAATCGGACCTTATTCAGCTTGGTTGACGACCGAGTTCTACACTAATCTGACTATGGACACATTCACTGCCGACTCATTTTACTTTCATCATGTTTTTCTCCGAGACAGATGGTATCCCTTTAGACCTAAGGAGATAAATGATTTTTTTCGATCGACTTGCTCAAGCCCAATCTGCTGATCCCAGTTTGAATCTTTTAGCTGTTGCCTTAACACACAATCGACTCGACAGATTGCCTGGCCAAACACTGGTCTAAAAGCTCAAGAGTTGACAACAATTTATTCTGTACTTCTTCGGATCGCATAACCAAATTGGATCCCAGCTATCGGACCGCATCTTGTTTCTGAGCAGCTTGCTCTCTTGCTGTTTAAAATACACAATCGTCAGTCTTTTAACCTTGGAGAGATCATCTTTTCCCATATCATGACCTTTGTGAAGAAGAAAGAAGTTAAGATTCATCTTCCTTATCCCAGCTTGATTTATGGTGTGTTAAACAATCATGGTTTCAAGCCTTACAAAGATGAAGTCGTGACCAAAAATGGCAATACTTATGTATTTGATTTTGATGATAAGCTTGCTCAAAGTTTACACTATGATGACGGGCCTCTCTCAGTGCACCTCCTGTTCCTTTGGTCCTACACCGCCTCGGCACCGGCTTCCTTCTCCGAGACTGAATCTGCACCTATTTCTGAGTGCCTAAGGAACGGCCTACACTCCTAGCTCGCCGTCAAATTTTTGTCACAAGTCAAGCTTCTATAGCTCAGCTTCGTAGTTCCGTTGTCTCTCAACAAGCCACTATCTCCGGATAGGAAAAACTTTTAGAGGATCAGCTCATAGAGATCTCCCGACTCGAGGCTATTCATGCTCACATTCTCACAGCAAGCAAAGGTGATGGTACTGACTCTGGAACGGATGATGATGATGCGGATTCTTCTCAATCGGGCACCCCGTCTGCACGATGATTCTTTCCACTATGATGTTAACCATTCTATTTGCCATTTATTTTGGCACAAAAGGGGGGAGAAATTTTGGTCGGTTAATAAGATAGGGTGAGTAGTTTGGAATATGTTATTGGTTGGTTGGATTTTGATTTCGGATGGATTTCTGATTGCTACTTTTGGGTGATTTTCTAATTGCTGCTTTGGTATGTTATCTTCTCTATAATCTTTTTGGGACATCTTTGCTATCTACAAGTATATTATTTAGGAATTTAATGGATGATTATGCTTTTATTTAGCTAATCTTATCTTGCTTATGGATATTTTGGACTTTCCCTTATTGTCTTTGCTATCTACAAGTATATTATTTAGGAATTTAATGGATGATTATGCTTTTATTTAGCTAATCTTATCTTGCTTATGGATATTTTGGACTTTCCCTTATTGTCATATTTCTCTATTGGGTCATATTATCTCTACAGTATGGGTATGGGACATACGGATGGAGAACAATCTAATTTGGCTTGGTAAATGTGTTTTTTTTTGGTGTCAACCCACACTTTGTAGTCCGGGTCTTTCTCTGTCCGTTTAACGGTCCAGATCCACCCGGTTCGCTCCAAAAGGCCCAAAAGCTGGCCCAAAGGGGATTGTCACTTGTGGGAATTGAACTCAGGTTCATCCCAGAATACTCCCCCACAAATCGAGCTCATTTGCCACTTAAGCTACCCTGTTGGGTTGACTGGCATTGGTAATGTTTTGTTTCTTAGGTTTTTTGTCAAAGCATATATACTAAGGGCTTTTTTCCTTTAATAAAAATATAAAATCAATTGACATATCTATTTTAATTCATTTGACGGTTGAAATTGATGCATGGGTGAACTACAATTGACCGTGGAAAAACAACTAATTTAATTCACCCAAATAAAAACATGAGTGAATTAAAATTTCAAAGTAAGAACTATTCTTCATCATATCGTTACCTATACGCTCTCATATCCATTACTTAGCTTTCCCCTAGATCCTACGTTCATACCCAAAAATGTAATTCTTTATCTATCTATTTAAACTCCACAATCCCATGCAAGTAAAATCACCCCAGGCCAGGCCAGGCCATTATATTTCTCCACATATATATTTCCTATCTGGTCTCTGCGGGCCAATCAATATAATCTGCCTAATTAACAACATGGCATTTATGGAGAGGTATCGTTCAAATATAAAAGTAATTATTAATAATTAATAATTAATGGGGGATTATTTGAATTGAATTTGCATTGTGGCAGATCGAAGAGTAATTACTAATTATAACGGGAAGTGATCGAGGGGAAATCATTTTCTAAATGTATGTTGATTATATTATCACCATGCATGTTTAGTACTATAATTACTCTTTAATTATGTATTGTACGTGGAGATATATAAATGGATTACATTTTTACTCATCATCAGGTCATCGTTGTTTCTCTACTTTCTTAATTTATTTTCATCGATTAGCATATATTATAATAATAATAATGTTAATATTGAAGGAGGAGTGATACCAATGAGGGCTTGAAATATCTCATTCAGTGTCATATCACCTAAAAGAGAATTGAATGAAATGTCTTCAAAAAGAAGAAAATAAGCTATAAGCTCCTAGCTTAGCGTTGCCAAACAGAGCCTATAAAATTTTTTATAAGATAACAAACTCAATTTTCGTGAATTACAATTTCAAAATGCTATTATTCATTACTTAAAAGGCAACAAATTATAATAAATAATTTATAATAACAATTAATAAATTAAATGAATTATGAATTAATGTAATTGGAGGAGATAAATAATAGCAAGACAACAAAAGAGGGATGAACACTCCTTTGACAAGGAACAAAGAAAAAAATGTATTATGAATAAATGTTTATAGATGTGTAACGAATAAATGTTTATAGATTTTGGTGATGTTGAGTAGAGATGTTTCACCGGAAGTTTCAAGACTCGTCAGAAGGAAAGGAGTCGAAAGGAATGGATTCAAAAGAAATTGAAGCTATCGGGAGTGTCATTTCAAGGCTTCCATAAAGAACCTTTTACGACATTTTGTGTTTTCACCATTCTCTCTAAGATGAAAAGGAAGATGATTAGTTTTGGAAGGAGTTCATAGACACTACTGGAAATCTTTGATTTTTTGACTACCTACAAAATGGTAGAAAAAAAGTGACATTTTTCCAATTTTTCGTTGAAGGGGTGGGGAAATAGGTCAGAATTTTACTTAGTGGTCGGAATACCAACCACAATGTAAAAGTGGTAAAAAAAAAATTCGGCAAATTTAAACTGAGTTAGGAATTTCTGTCAATCTTATGCTATATTTTACCACCTTGTCCGTAGTAAAAAATAAATGCGAAAGTTTTTCCGGATATCAAAAGTGGTCGAAACAAGGGTTTCCGACTTGACTTTCCTTTTTGTTCGGTTTATTACAAAATAATAAATTCAGTTCTTGCGGTTGGACTTTATTATGAGTTTTTGAAAAAGAATTATTAGGAACATTACACAACTTGTTTGATACCTACAGATCTACACAAAAAATTGATGATGAGTAGAAGGTTTCTTTAAAACCAAAAGTGTGCTTATAATACATTGAAAGGAGGGAAATGATCGTTACCTGGTTCTCAACCTACTTAAGGATTTGGCAGGAAAAATGCAGAAAGACAACAACAGTTTTTGACAAAAGTGTTTTCTATTGTGTAAAAGACAACAGTTTTTTCCAAAATCGTTGTCTTTGACCCAACATTTTTGTCAAAGACAGTAGTTTTTACTGAACCGAAAATGCAGCAAAAGACAACAGTTTGATCTCTGTGTGTTTTTTTTAAATTGTTGGTTTGATTTATCTGTTGTCATTGATTTGTTGTCTTTTAAGCGCACTTTGAATACAAACATTTCTACAACGACAATTTTAAAAGTCCATTGTCTTTGGGCTTTTAAAAAAAAAAAAATAAAGACAATGATTTTATTTGTCCGTTGTCGTTAGTATGTTGTCTTTTTAAGGACAATGATTATTTTTAAAGACACTTTGATAATTAGTTTTTACTATATACGTATACTTAGATGGTTATATTTTAGATAATTGCTTAATTTGGAAGAAAATTGAAAACTTACTTGGAATTTTTTTTTTTTAATTTGCTAAATTAGATATGTTATTATTTCTTAAAGAAAGATAAAATAATTAGTTTTGATTTCCCTTTCTTTAAACACACGTTGAGTACACAACACTTCAAAAATAATGGTCTTTTAAAAACATTTTCTTTTTCTTTTAAAAAAAAAAGACAATAATTTTATTTATCCGTTGTTGATTAGTGTGTTGTCTTTAACCACACTTTGAATGCACACCACTTCTACGACAACTGTTTTAAAAGTTCGTTGTCTTTGTGTGCATTTTTTAAAAGGATAAAGGTTAAATTTAAACGACACTTTGATCATTATGTTTTACTATATATTTAGACGATTATATTCTAGATACGTACTTAATTTAGAAAAACATGAAGACTTAGAAAAAAAAACTTACTTTAATTTTCTTAATTAGATATATTATTTTTTCTTTAAAAAATAAAAATAAAAGAAAAAAATAATTAACTTCCTTCTCTTAAACACTTAGAAAAAAACACTCTTCCCTCTCAAACAAAAAAATTCTCCCCTCGCTCCCTTAGCCTTCTTAGCCTTCCAGCCTCCCTTTGTGTCAGCCTTCCCTCCAGTTAGTAAGCCGACGCCTAAGCTGCAAACCTCTTTCTGTAGTCGTCGCTCCGATCCTCCACCAAAGTCGCCTCTTCTCACCTCTGCCGCCGTCGAGTCTGCGAACTCTACTTCCAGTCACCGTCACTCCTCAACCAAAGTCGCCTCTTCCCGCCTCTGTCGCCATCACCGTCCTTCACGTTAGTTCTTTGTCAATTTTTTTTTTTGTTGTATTACTCAAATCTTAAACCCTAATCCCTAAATTCCTAATTCCATTTATCCCTATTGATCTCATAATTTCATTAAGTCTATATCCCTATGTTTTTCCTACTCTGTAATTTTATTGTTGAATTTTCCGTATTTGAATTAATATTGTTTCTCTTCTCTAATTACTCATTATTAGGTTATCCATTTCTAGTTAGTATGCCTAGAGAACGGCCAAAAGAAAATGTATGTATTTATTGGATTCATTGCCTTAGTCTTGGTCTTACATTCTCTCTGAATACTTGTAGTGGATGAATTAATTATAATATAGATATGTGTTGCAGAGCATCAAACTTGGCAATATGGATTCTGCTAAAAAAATGGAAATTGAGATGAGTTTTAATTTGTGATTTAAAATTTGGGGAGCTACTGCATTCCGGAATTTCAGGATTTGTGGCAAATTCAGATTTTCAGGATTTGTTGCAGCTTTTGGACGACTACAACTTGCTGAGTGATAATATGCAAATTCAAATTTCAAGTACGCTCTCACTCCTTCACATCTATAAAAGGAGGACTCCTTGTTTAGAAGAAAGTGTTGGAAAACATATTATCGTGCTATCTATTGATGAAAAGCTAAGACGAATCACTCTGATTTTTTCATGAAAATGCTCCATTAATTTTGAATGCAAGATGTAACTTATATTTCTACTTGATTTTATGTTATGCAACATTTGCGTTCATTAATTAGTTTCGTTAAGCAAATATAAGTAACGAAAATAGAGCGCATAAAATAAAACAATAACACAAGAGAATTGTTACGCAGTTCGGAGCGCTTCTCCTACCACTAGTACAAAAAATATCAATAAAATCGTATTATTGGCGTCCAAAAGTAGAACTTTGGACTCCTAAAGTGTAATGCGGTGGCATTTTTGTAATTAAAATGTCAATTTTTATTTTTATTATTATTATTTTTTAAAATTAAAATGAATAGGCGTCCAAAGTTGTACAATTTTGGACTCCTATTAGTAATCCGTCTAAAAGGTAAAATAATAGGCGTCCAAAGTTGTAGAGCTTTGGACTCCTATTATTAAACCGCTCAAACAATTGGCGTCCAAACTGTGTAACTTTGGACTCCTATTATTAGAGTTTCTTCTTCAGATGCAGCAAAAATGGGACACAAACCCTCCACCACTCCAAACAACTCCCCACCACCACTCCAAACAACTCCTCCCAGCACTGCAGTTCGTCGCCGGCGCCACTGGTCTTCTCCGTAGCAACCATCGCCGTCCGTTGCCGCCGTCCGTCACAGCAGATCCGTCGCCGCCGTCCGTCACAGCAGATCCAGCGCCGCCGTCCGTCACAGCAGATCGAGCGCCGCCGTCCTCCACTCCTCCATCGCCGTCGTCTCCAGCCCCGGTCGTCGTCGTCTCCAGCGTCTCCAGCCCAGCCGCGTCGTCTCCAGCCCAGCGCCGCCGCCACCGGTCGTCGTCTCCAGCCCAGCCGCCACCGGTCGTCGTCTCCAGCCCAAAGCCGGTGCCCACGCCGTCCGTCGCCGCTGCCCAGGCCTTCCTCCGTCGCCGCTGCCCACGCCGTCGCCGCTGCTCACGCAGGTTCGTATTTTGTTTTTTTTTTTTTAATGATTTTAATTTATTAATTTGATATATGTTATTATATGTTATTTTTTTATAATTATTATTTGTTATTTGTTATTTAATTTATTAATTTGTTATAAATATTATTTGTTATTTGTTATAATTATTATTTGTTATTTGTTATAATTATTATTTGTTATTTGTTATTATAAATTAAAGTTATGATATTTGTTAGAAAATGTTTACTGTTAAGGAATTATAATATTTAATATATTTATAAATTTCCATGTATGTAGATGTATATTAGAAATTACAAAAAAAAATTTAAAAATTAAAATTAAGAGCAAAAGAAGCATTTTTTAGAGAAATTAGAGGGCCAAACCGCCTAAAGTTATGCCTTCACGAACTTTTAACACTTTACGGAAGTAAAAAAGTTAAGTTATAATCTAATTAGTATGTTCTGCCCAAAAGAGTAAAAAAAAAGACAAATATATTGTATATTTATAATTATACAAATTAATTTAGTAAGTAAACCTATTAATTATTAATATGTTTTAAATTTATTAATTTGTGTATTATGTATATAAATGCATACGAATTTGATTATGTTTATAACAAATATGTTTTTGTTATATGGATTTATATATAAATATGTTTTTTAAGAAATATATGTATTCTTAGTTTACTTTAGATTAATTATGGATTGTATTTTTATGAATTATAGGAGATATGGATCGGAGTTGGATGTATAAAAAACGCAATACACTTGAATATGTTCATGGGGTTCAAGAGTTTATAAAAATTGCCGAGGATTATGCAAGTCAAATTGATGAAAATTATATAGTGTGTCCTTGTTATGATTGTAGAAATTTAAAAAAATTTCGTAGTTCTGAACCAATTAAGAGTCATTTGATACGTCGGGGTTTTAAGCCAGGATATGACCGGTGGATATGGCATGGTGAAACTGTACCTACTAGTGAGGGTACAAATCAAAGAAACTGTAGAAAAAATGTAGACAAAGATCAAAGTAATGAAGATAATGTTGGAAATGATGGAGACAATGACCGGCTAGATGAATTGATGCGTGATATGCAAGGGGATTTGAATGAAATGCCTCAAGAGTTTGAAAGTTTTTTTGAGAGTTCTGGAAAACCTTTGTTTTCTGGATGTAGTAAATTTACAAAGTTATCGGCAGTGCTTAAATTGTATACCGTAAAAGCAAAAAATAGGTGGAGTGATAAGAGTTTCACGGAGTTATTAGAGCTTTTAAAGGGCATGCTTCCTAATGAGAATGAACTTCCTTGTTCAACTTATGAAGCAAAGAAAATGTTATGCCCGTTGAGTACGGAGATTGAAAGGATCCATGCATGTCCAAATGATTGTATTTTGTATTGGAATCAATACAAAGACATGCATGTTTGTCCGAAGTGTGGAGCATCACGTTATAAACGAAAAGGGCTTGATGATGCATGTGACCACCAGAAGAAAGGTTCTCCAGCGAAGTTGTTGTGGTATCTACCGGTGATTCCAAGATTCAAACGTTTGTTTGCAAATGCAAAGGATGCGAAGAATTTGCAATGGCATGCTAGTGGGAGAAAAGAAGATGGAAAGTTGAGACATCCTGCCGATTCTCCTCAGTGGAAGAACATTAATAAGAAGTTTCCTGATTTCGGTGCTGAAAATCGAAATCTTAGGCTTGGACTATGCACAGATGGAATGAATCCTCATGGTAACATGAGCAGTTGCCATAGCACTTGGCCAGTTCTTTTAACAGTTTACAATCTTCCTCCGTGGCTGTGTATGAAGCACAAGTACATCATGTTATCATTGTTAATATCTGGTCCTAAACAACCAGGAAATGACATAGATGTGTACTTGGCACCAAAATATTCCAATTACAATTTATGATCAAAACGCGATATTTAGAGTTTATTAAAATCACGAACTGGAATGGGCGGTTCATGTTCCAAACTGAAAAAATAAAATACATTTATTGTTGAATTTAAACTATTTTAAAATAAAAAATAAAATTTTAAAATAAAGATGGTTCAAAATCGTGAACGGGATCTGGAACCGTCGGTTCATGATCCAGTTTTTTTTTTATTCTTAAATTTAATAAATTGAAATCCAAATATTGGGTTCTAGATCTGAATCATAACTGAAAACTTTTAATTCGATTGCTATAGTGTCTGGTTCAGTTCGAACCGAACCGTGGTAATCGCTACATATACGCAATAATTTGTTGGAGAAGTAAAATAAATAAAATGTTTACTTTAAGGGTAGAAATGTCAATTTAATATATTAGGGGAGAAAATCACCACTTTTAAAATAATTGAGGGGGCTAATGTGCTTACATAAATAATTGAGGGGGAAAAGGTGCTATAAGTATATAACATAGGGGGAAAAAGTGCCATTTTCCCAAAAGAAGAAAAAAGACTATAAAATTTTTTATAAAATAACAAACTCAATTTTCGTGAATTACAATTTCAAAATGCTATTATTCATTACTTAAAAGGCAACAAATTATAATAAATAATTTATAATAACAACTAATAAATTAGGAATAAGGGTCAAATAGGCCAACTGCACACAATAATTCAATTAGGCCACTGAACCTAAAAAAACAACAATTAGATCCCTAAACTAATCATTTTTTTGCAATTAATCTAATTTGTCGTTGTTAGCAGGTCACCTTGGATTTAAAATATTTTTTTTAATTTAAAATATTTTTTAAAATATTTATTATTTAAAATAATTATTTAAAACTTAAAAAAAAAAAAAAAAAGGAAACAGATCGTCTCCGGCCATGGATTCGTCTCCATGGCCGGAGACATCTTCGTCTCTGGCCGGCCGGAGACGAAGAGTCTCTTCGTCTCCGGCCATGGAGACGAAGAGTCTCTTTGTCTCCACTGCCAGAGACGAAGAGACTCTTCGTCTCCATGGCCGGAGACGATGAAGTTATCTTCGTCTCCATGGCCGGAGACGAAGAGTCTCTTCTCTCCGGTCATGGAGACGAAGATAACTTCTTCGTCTCCGGCCGGCCAGAGACGAAGAGGTCTCCGGCCATGGAGACGAATCCATGGCCAGAGACGAAGAGGTCTCCGGCCATGGAGACGAATCCATGGCCGGAGACGATCTTCTTCTTTTTTTTTTTTTTTTTTTTTTTTTTTTTTTTTAAATTTTAAATAATTATTTTGAATAATAAAATTTTAAAAAATATTTTAAATTAAAAGGTGACCTGCTAGCAACCTAGAAAACTTATAAATTAGACTAATTGCAAGAAAATTGTTAGTTTAGGGATTTAATTGTTGCTTTTTTAGGTTCAGTGGCCTAATTGCATTATTGTGTGTAGTTGGATGGTCTATTTGACCCTTATTCCAATAAATTAAATGAATTATGAATTAATGTAATTGGAGGAGATAAATAATAGCAAGACAACAAAAGAGGGATGAACACTCCTTTGACAAGGAAGAAAGAAAAAAAATGTATTATGAATAAATGTTTATAGAAATGTGTTACGAATAAATGTTTATATAGATTTTGGTGATGTTGAGTAGAAATGTATAATCTTTGTTTACTCCTCAAATTTTCTTGTAAATTCTTTTGAGTTTATAAGATAATCGGGAGATGTTTCACCCGAAGTTGTTCAAGACTCGTCAGAAGGAAAGGAGTCGAAATGAATGGATATATTTAAAAGGAATTGAAGCTATCGGGAGAAGATCCAACCGTTCTAGTCAATTCATGGCTTCCATAAAGAACCTTTTAGGACATTTTGTGTTTTCACCATTCTCTCTAAGATGAAAAGGAAGATGATTAGCTTTGGAAGGAGTTCATAAACACTGCGGGAAATTTTTTATTTTTCGACTACGTAAAAAATGGTAGAAAAGGTGACAATTTTCAATTTTTCGTTCAAGGACTATGGTGGGATAATAGGTCGGAATTTTCGACCACCTTTACTTAGTGGTCGGAAATACCAACCACAAAGCAAAGGTGGTCGAAAAAATGCAGAAAGACAACAGTTTTTGACAAAAGTGTAGTCTTTTGCGTAAAAGACAATTTGACGCAACATTTTTGTCAAAGACGGCAGTTTTTATTGAACCAAAAATGCAGCAAAAGACAACAGTTTTGTTCAAAATTATTGTCTTTGACGCAACACTTTTGTCAAAGATGACAGTTTTACTGAACCGTTGTCTTTAGTGTGTTGTCTACTATGTGCATTTTTTAAAAATAAAGGCAACGGTTTTATGTAACCGTTGTCGTTGGTGTGTTGTCTTCAAGCGCACTTGAATACACAACACTTCAAAGATAACGGTTTTTTAAAACCGTTGTCTTTGCCTGCTTCTTTTTTTTTTTTTTTTTTTCAAACAAAGGTTCTATTTAATCGTTGTCGTTTGTGTGTTGTCTTTTAAGTGCACTTGAATACACAACACTTCAAAGACAGCGGTTTATCAAAACCGTTGTTTTTGTGCATTTTTTTTATTTAAAGACAATGGTTTTATTTAATCGCTGTCGTTGGTGTGTTGTTTTTAAGCGCACTTGAATATACAACACTCCAAAAACAGAGTTTTTAAAACCGTTGTCTATTTGCATTATGTTTTTTTTTTTTTTTTTTTTTTTTTTTTTTTTTTTTTTATAAAAGACAACGATTTTATATGACCGTTGTCGTTGGTGTGTCGCCTTTAAGCGTACTTGAATACACAACACTACAAAGACACTAGTTTTTTAAACCGTTGTGTTATCTTTGTGTTTTTTTTAAAAAGACAATGGTTTTGTAAAATCGTTGTCTTTAAACATTTTTTTAAGACAATGGTTTTATTTATTTGATTTGTTGTCTTAAGCGCACTTTGAATACACAACATTTCTTCGGCAACGATTTTAAAAGTACATTGTCTTTGGGGCTTTTTTTAGAAAAAATAAAGACAACGATTTTATTTGCATAATTGTCCGTTGTCGTTAGTATGTTGTCTTTAAGGACAATGATTATTTTTAAACGACACTTTGATAATTAATTTTTACTTTTAACGTATACTTAGATGATTATATTTTAGATAATTGCTTAATTTGGAAGAAAATTGAAGACTTACTTGGAAAAAAAAATCTTTAATTTGCTTAATTAGATATGTTATTCTTTCTTAAAAAAAGATAATAATTGAGTTTTGATTTCCCTTTCTTTAAACACACATTGAATACACAACACTTCAATGGTTTTAAAAGTTCGTTGTCTTTCTGTGCATTTTTTAAATGGATAAATGTTCAATTTAAATGACACTTTGATAATTATATTTTACTATATATTTAGACGATTATATCCTAGATACTTAATTTAGAAAAGCATGAAGACTTAGAAAAAAAAAAAACTTACTTTAATTTGCTTAATTAGATATATTATTCTTTCTTTAAAAAATAAAAATAAAAGAAAAAAATAATTAACTTCCTTCTCTTAAACACTTAGCAAAAAACACTAGTCCCTCTCAAACAAAAAATTCTCCCATCGCTCCCTTAGCCTTCTCAACCCTCCAGTCTCCCTTTGTCTCAGCCTTGCCTCTAGTCAGTAAGCCAACGCCTAAGCTGCAATCCTCTTTCTGTCGCCATCGCTCCTCCACCAAAGTCACCTCTTCTCGCCTCTGCTGCCGTCGAGTCTGCGAACTCTTCTTCCAGTCGCCATTGCTCCTCAACCAAAGTCGCCTCTTCCCGCCTCTACCGCCATCAAGACTGCGGACTCCTCTTCTCGTACCTGTCGCCATCACCGTCCTGCAAGTTAGTTCTTTGTCAATTTTTTTTATATTACTCAAATCTTAAACCCTAATCCCTAAATTCCTAATTCCATTTATCCCTATTGATCTCATAATTTCATTAAGTCTAAATCCCTATGTTTTTCCTACTTTGTAATTTTATTGTTGAATTTTCCATATTTGAATTAATATTGTTTCTCTTCTCTAATTACTCATTATTAGGTTCTCCATTGCCAGCCAGTTAGTATGCCTACAGAACGGCCAAAAGAAAATGTATGTATTTATTGGATTCATTGCCTTAGTCTTGGTTTTACATTCTCTCTGAATACTTGTAGTGGATGAATTAATTATGTGTTGCAGAGCATAAAACTTGGCAATATGGATTCTGCTAACAAAATGGAAACTAAGATGAGTTTTAATTTGTGATTTAAAATTTGGGGAGCTACTGCATTCCAGAATTTTAGGATTTGTGGCAAAATTGGCTATTCAGGATTTGTGGCAGCTTTTGGATGATTACAACTTGCTGAGTGATAGTAAGCAAATTCAAATTTCAAGTTGACTCTCACTCCTGCTCATCTATAAAAGGAAGACCACTTGTTTAGAAGAAAGTGTTGGAAAACATATTATCGGGGTATCTATTGATGAAAAGCTAAGAAAAATCACTCCAATTCTTTCAAGTCTATGACTCAACAACAAACTATCTTCCAAGAAGGAAGTAGGGTGATCATTCTAGCAAGGTGACTTTGTAATTGACTTTTGGCTATGGGTGGGCCCCGTAATTCAGATTATTCGAACTAATGCCCAAAACTCGAACGTAAAAGGCAAATTCAAATTTTAAGATGGCTCTCACTCCTCCTCATCTATAAATGGTGTTTAAAAAAAAAGTGTTGGACAACATATTATTGTGCTATCTATTGTTCTAAAGCTAAGAAGAATCACTCTGATTCTTTCAAGTCTATCACTCAATATCAATTATAAGTTGAGTTTTAAATGTATTTTATAATTAATAATATATTAATTAATTTTCAATAGTCTCTTAGTTAATTATTAGTATTTTTTCTTATTTTTAGTTGATAGTATATGAAAAATATAAATACAAAAATAATAAAATCATTAAAAAAAAACTCAAAATTGATAAAAAAAAATTGGGTATATTCAAAGTAACCCAAAATAAACTCTAAATAATTTCACCGTAACTGAACATATCTGAATTAAATTTGGTTCGGATATCGAGTGTAAAAAATATTACCCAAAATTTTTGAATATTCAATATAAAATTCGGGAATCACCCGAACCGAATCAATGCCCACCTCTACTCTTGGCTAGCTCTTGATAAGGTAGTGAGGGATATGTTGATGAGGAGATCGTAACTATCTCATCGATTGCTATCGAAAAAAGCCGAAGTCTTCTCTTTTAATTGGAGTTTAACGAGAAGAGTAAAGTAGGAAAGTTTTCAAAACCACTATAAAAATCTCTGTTTCTCTCTTTCTTTTGAACTTTACATTCCATATTATTTGACTATGCAAACCAACTAACTAACTAACCCTATACTCATGTTGTTGACACATGCACGGAAAACTCACCAAACTTAGTTACAAATTTTTATCTTGACAAGTTCAAATACTTCCACTGCAAGCTTGCATTTCCTTATATTTGAATTGATTTCAATTCAAAATTCAAACTCTCTTAGTTTATGTTTTCAAAAAACTCTATACAACCCCCTTGCCCGGGACTAATGTAATGAAAACGAAAGTATGAACTCCATTTATGCCTATTATAGTAGTTCTCTTTGGCTATTACCCGAAGGTGCATTCTGGGCGAAACGTATCTTGTCTCTAACCAACAGAGGACATCGTTCATAGCTAAATGGCTCAAACTATGAACTCCACAAAAATTCAAAATCAGAACCTTGCATTTAGAGTAGTTCTCTAAAATTTTGAAAATAGATAAGAATTAGAGAAATTAAAAGTTATTGAATTCTAAGTTTTTAAAAGGTTTAGCAAAAATTATAAACAAATAGTTATATGGTAACTAAAGTATATTTTTTAAGATTTACAAAGTCAGATAAGAGGAAGAAAAAGTCTTAAAATGTGTCGAAGATTATACCCAATGGACACGTAGCAACAAGATGTTAAAAATAAGTTAAAGCATGCTAGCTAATTTCCAACAATCAATATCCAAGATGACAAATTGTATTTTTGAAATATCTTCAATTCTCTCCAATGAATATTTCAAAAATACAAATATAAGTAGCATTACAAGCCTATTACGCAAGATAACAGACAAGCTAAGCTCAACATTTAAAGAAAAATCATATTTTTTTTCTTAATTGAGAGGTTCCACTATATATAATGCGCGACTAATATAATGAAAATTAAAGTTAGAAAAAAATTAAATGACGACTAATATAATGAAATAATAATGTATTCTACATGGTTTTACGATTGTTTAACGTTTTAATTACAAGGGTTAACATCAAATGCATCAAAAGCTGGTCCCAGGTCTGGCTCATCAAATTACAAGCCTATTGCCTCTCGTCCAGTGCAGTCCAAAGACAAATCCAGCAACAAGGGGATAAGATGTTATGAGTGTGAAGGTTTTGGTCACGTTCAAGCTGAATGTCCCACTTATCTAAGTGCAAGAAATCTATGTCAGACATTACCTAGAGTGACGACGAACCTGAGTCAGACGCAGCTGGATCTGATGTTGAAGAGATATCCGGTAACTTTGTAGCGTTCACTGCCTGTGTTGCAGCATGTTCAGGACTTGAAGACATAGCCAATTCAAAGGGAGGCGACTATCGCTCAGCTGAAGATTTAGATTTAACTTCTTTGTCCTATGAAGTAGAGTTCAACAAATTGTACCCCAAGTTGGAAGCCCAACGTAAAGCAAATCGTACCATTACTAGTCAAATAGGGATATTAACCAATGCTAGTAAAGTGTACCAGAATCAAGTAGCTGATAGGGATTTACTGTTTAAAGCAGCCTCTGACCGAGAAGAGAAAATGAAGCAGGAAGTACAGGCACTGAAGCAGGAGCTGGACACCTTCAGAAAACAAATCCAAATGATGGGCACTACCACAACAGCTAACTAGATACTTGATTCAGGAAGAAAATCTTCAGCGAAATTTGGTCTCGGCTTCACTGGGGGTACTTCAAAAGATAAAACTGTCTTTGTCAAAGCATCAGGACTACATCCAGAAGATATTCCTGAATCTACCTCGGCAAGACAAAACAACGGTATAGTACGACAAAATAAACATCCCTTTAAACTCTCTAACCTAGTTTGTCATTATTGCAGGTTGCGTGGCCACATCAGACCGGAATGTTACTACTTCTACAAGGATCAAAGTACTGAAAAATTCAAGCACAAGAACATCAAGCCCTTCACTAAACAAATT
This sequence comes from Ipomoea nil, assembly GCF_001879475.1. NCBI lineage: Eukaryota > Viridiplantae > Streptophyta > Magnoliopsida > Solanales > Convolvulaceae > Ipomoea > Ipomoea nil. The sequence goes on along the minus strand of NW_017619273.1, from coordinate 6,583 downwards.
TGGGTTAAGAAAACTGATTATATATGTTTTGTCTCGTTTCACTCTGAAAGTGCAGGGAGAGAAGAAAAGTGGTGCTTCGACAGCGGGTGTTCACGTCACATGACGGGAAACACAAAGTTTCTATGTGACATTAATGCAAGCAAAGGTGAAGTAACCTTTGGTGTTGGTGTTAAAGACAAAGTCAGTAGTAGAGTAGGTACTCTAAACGTGGCTGGACTACCCAAGCTAAAGAAAGTCCTGCTAGTAAATGGTCTTTATGCTAATCTTATAAGTATCAGCCAACTTGGTGACTAAAATTGGAACGTATGCTTTACCAAAAATAGCGGCAGCATAAACCAAACCAATGTGTTATGGAGGTAAGCGGTCAACAGACAATTGCTATATTCTAACAAACGATATTCTCTGTTGCAGGTCCAGCATAAATGAGTCCGAGTTATGGCATAAAAAACTAGGACACCTAAGTTATTGACTTCTTGATAAATTAATAGCAATAGAAGGTGTGCGTGGTCTACACAAGATAAAAATTGACTCATCTGGCATATGCGGTGCATGTCAAGCTGGAAAACAGACCAAAACTTCTCATCCAGCACAACAGACTACAGCACAAGTTACTGCGTGGAACAGATCCACATAGATCATATCGGACCAACTCAGACAGAAAGCTTTGGAGCTGAGAGATACATTTTGGTATGTGTCGATGATTTTTCACATTTTTCTTGGGTAATATTTCTTATGGGGAAATTCTAAGCTCTTGGATAGGGATGACAATTCTACCCGCACCCAATGCGTTCCCCGCATCCCCGCCCCTACAGATTTTCAAATACCCGCATAATTTGGATAATGGGTGCGAGTATGGGCGAAATTTGTATACCCGCGCGGGTATGGGGGCGGGTACGGGGAGAGGTATCCTCGCCCCGCACCCGCACCCACACTTATATATATTGGTATTAGTATTCATTTATTATATAAGTTTATGTATATTTTATAATTAAAATGCCTATTGAATTAAACGTCTTAATTTTTTGTTAATGAAAATTGAAGAGGAATTACACAAATAACATAAAGAGTAAACATTTAATACATTTTATACTACAAACACAATTTTAGTTTCAATTAAGGATTAACTTCATTGGCTCTTATTAAATTTTAGAGTTATGTTCAAACTTATAAAAAAATCCATGTGATAATTAGAAGTGTAATATTAATAATTAGAGTTGCGGGTTGGGTATTACCCGCACCCGCAAAATCCCCGCAGGGGTGGGTATGGGGTATGAATTTTATTACCCATGCGGGTGCGGGTGTAGGTGCGGAGAGTAGGTTGGGAATGCGGGTGCGGGGGCGGTGGATATATCCCCCGCACCCACCCCGCCCCATTGCCATCCCTATTCTTGGAGCGTTCAAAACCTTGGGATTAAAGTTGCAAAAATAGAAAAACGAACAAATTGTTCGTTTTCGAAGTGATTACGGGTGAGAATTTGACAATAACTTGTTTAAAGAATTTTGTAACCAATACTGAATCACTCACGAGTATTCAGCACCAAAAATCCCTCAACAAAATGGAGTCGTTGAATGAAAAAACCGCACTATCCAAGAAATGGGCTGAGTACTACTTAATGCTAAAGGATTACCCCAAAAGTTCTGGGCAGAAGTTGTAAACACTACGTGCCCTGTCATAAATCGAGTCTATCTTCGACTAGGCAAAAATCAAACTCCGTATGAATTGTGGAAAGGTAAGAAGCCAAACATCAAATATTTTCACATTTTTGGCTCATGTTGTTTTATTTTGAAGGATAGAAATCCTGTTGCAAAATTCGAACCAAAGAGCGACTAAGGGATCCTCCTTGGTTACTCAACAAACAGTCGGGCATACCGAGTATACAACAAAGTAACCAAAACCATTATGACAAACATTGTGGTCGATGATCAACCTGATGATGTTTTGGAAATTCCGCAACTTGAATCAGTGTCAGAACCTGATCCAAATCGTCCAGAATCCTCTGAGTCAGGTCCAGAGCCTTCTACGTCAACTCCTACACCGGCTCAACTTGATCCAGAACTAGAGCCAGAATCTAATTCGGACCAGAATGAAATAGATATACCAACTCACATCCAGAAAGACCATCCAATTCAAAATGTCATTGGAGATTCCCGTTCCAGTGTCAAGACTAGAGGAAAGCGAAAATGTGATTATCTTCAACTAGCCAAATATGCCTGATATACGTCAAAAATTGAACCTAAAAATGATAAAGAAGCCCTGACAGATGAACGCTGGATCAAGGCCATGCAAGAAGAGCTAGGGCAATTGAAGGGGTCGACTACGATGAGACGTTTTCCCATTTTGCTCATCTAGAATCAATTCGTCTACTTCTCTCTATTGCATGTGCTTTAAAAATAAAACTCTTTCAGATGGACGTTAAGCTGACCTTTCTAAATGGCTATCTAACCGAAGACATCTACGCTGCTCAGCCAAAGGTATTTGAAGACACACATCACCCAGACTATGTGTACAAGCTAGAAAAAGCCTTGTAAGGCCTTAAACAAGCCCCAAGAGCTTGGTACGAAAGGCTCACCCAATATCTCCTTCAACATGGCTATAATCGAGGGGGAGCTGACAAAATACTGTTCATCAAACGATCAGGTAAACACTTAACTATTGCTCAGGTTTATGTTGATAACATCGTTTTTGGATCTACATAGACAGGTGCGACAGACCAACTTGTCAACGTCATGCAACAAGAATTTGAAATGAGCATGATCGGTGAGTTCACCTATTTCCTAGGATTACAAGTCAATCAGTCAAGTGAAGGAATTTTTATATCGCAAGAAAAATACGCAAAGAATCTTCTAACAAAATTTGGCCTAGAATCATCTAAGGACGCTAGAACTCCTATCTCAACTACCACAAAACTGTTCAAAGATGAAAAAGGAATCCCCGTCGATCCTACGGTATACTGAAGTATGATAGGAAGTCTATTTTATTTAACTGGAAGTAGACCGGATATTATGTTAAGTGTCGGCATGTGTGCGATATACCATGCCAATCCAAAAGAATCACATCTGAAAGCTGTGAAACGTATCATAAAACACGTCAAAGGTACGCTAACTTACGATATTTGGTACTCAATTGATACTAATCAAAGTCTTGCAGGATTTAGTGGTGCCGATTGGGCCGGAAATTCAGACTACAAAAAAAGTACGTCTGGAGGTTGTTTTTTCATCGGCAAAAAACATAGTTGACAGGCTAAGTAAATAGCAGAATCCAATTTCGCTCAGTACTGCGGAAGCCGAGTATATTGTAACAAGAAGTTGTTGCACATAATTACTCTGGATGCGTCAAATGTTATCTGACTATAGCCTAAATCAGAACTGCATGACCCTCTATTGTGACAAAACGAATGCCATCAACATCTCCAAAAATCCAGTTCAGCATTCCAGAACAAAACACATTGACATCCGTCACCACTTTATTCGGGAACTCGTTGAAGAAAAAGAAATAAATCTAAACTACATTTCCACCGAAAAATATCTGATAGATTTATTTACCAAACCTTTGCACATTTCGCGATTTGAAATGCTTAGGGCAGCTCTTGGCGTATGCAATCCTTCAATTTAAGTGAACTAAAAAAAAAATTAAAAATTAAGGTAAGTTAAATAAATTTTCTTTATTTATTTATTTTTTTTTTTGCAGGGCTTGCACACATCTCCAAACTTCAATATTCCTCTTCATTAACCAGAAGTAGTAGTAATTCAAAAGTGATATCCTAATTGTTCTCTACTTCTAGTCTTCTACTAGTCAAAAACTAATTCTCAAACCTATCTAAAAAATTCAAAAACCCTATAATCTAGCCTTTATTTAAGACCCTCCCATCACCTTCCTTTCCTACCTATCTCATCCGCCATTCACTACCCAAGCATTAAACACAAATTAATTTTTTTTTTCTTTCTTCTCACTGTTCGAGACCACCACCACTACAATTCATCTTCTTCCTTTCGCTCCTTCACCATAGCCAACACCTCTCCACAGCTCTCAAATGGCGAGCCCGTTTGAAATCTTTACCCAAAATCAGAGAGACATGCCCTCTAAAAACAAATATTGACCGGAAACTCTCCCCTTACTCATGATTCCGAAGATCGGGTCTTAGCCTCTATCCTTCAACGTCCAGAACTCATCAAAGATCTCACGACCAAGTAATCACACCAACTTCGTTCTCTGCCCGGAACTTGTAACACCCCGGATTTTACGAATATTTAAAAGCTTAAATAAGAGATAAACGATCTAATCATTAATCATAAATGAGCGGAAACAAAACTCTTAATCGGGAAAGTGCTATGCCACACCCACAAATCTACGGGTGCACAGGCTAAGTCTAACAGAATCATCATAACATAACAGCAATCTAAGGCACACAGGCCAACAAAACTAATCGAAAGGAAAGGCAAGATTACGCTAACTAGATCCACTAGCGCGCTCTCCAAGCTAATCATAACCTGAAAAACATAGGGATAACACCCGTCAGCGAGAGATGTTGGTAGCCCACCAATACGCGTTAAGTAATATAATATATAGTGTTAGGAATAAAGTGTAATGCGTTTTGATATGCCAAATTTGTATTTGTAGATCCCCCAATTTTATTTCATAGGTCTAGTAGAGTCTTAGACCATAGATCGGGAAATTATTTAATTATCAAAAGAGAAAAACAGAGGAAAATGGGATGAAAATAGAAGAAGAAGATATAAAGCCGAAAATCAAGAATTTGTCTGGAGAAAATGACAATTGAAGAAGAAGTTGAATGATATGATTCACGCCGCTACTACTCAAAGAAGATATCCCAGAAGAATTTTCGTGTGAAGAAAATTAATATTGGAAGAATGCATGAAGTTGACTTGGAGATCAAGCATCCTATGGAAAGAAAGAAGTACATCAAATATGATTGGAGATTTAATCAAAGCTGTATGGATGAAGTGGATGATGCTTGATATATTATTTGAAATGGCTCAAGTTCAAAACTCACCATCAACAATTTTACAAGGCAAAATTTGAGAAGTCAAATTAAATTAATCTGATGGAGTTGGGCGCCGATTACAAGTGGAAATTGGGAAGCAATTTCACTTGGGTGGCAATTGAGATGCAATTGCACTTGGGAGCCGATTTCATAGAAATTGAAATTGGGAGCTAGTTCGAAGCAATTGAAATTGTGAGCAGTTTCAGAAATTGAGATTAATTGAAATTGGAGCTAGTTCAGAGAAATTGAAATTGGAGCAAGTTTCAAATGAATCAATTCAAGTTGGCAATGCAATTCAGATTGGGACCAATTAAAGAAGACATGCAATTCAGATTGGGGACCAATTAAAAGAAGACATTGAGGAGCAATTGAATTGAGATGAAATTCAAAAGAGAGTCCAATTTTGAAGTCAACATTGAGAGAAGTAATTGAAGCACCAGGAGATGTTGGGAGCCAATTGCAAGTCAAAGTCAATTGGAGCCAATTACAAAGGAGAAATTCAATTTGGGTGCCAATTACAAGCCAATTGAAATTTTGCAAGTCAAAGTCAATTGGGAGCCAATTACAAAGGAGAAATTCAATTTGGGTGCCAATTACAAGCCAATTGAAATTGGGTGTCAATTACAAAGGAGAAATTCAAATTGGGTGGAAGTTCAAAGCCAGTTTGAAGTCTGAGAACACCCAGACGTGAGAATGAAGAAGATGAAGCAGAGAACTTACAGTGAAAAATATTCTCACAAGGAAAATACTAGTCTAACTAGTATGGGATTAAAATAAAGATTATTTTTGAATCCCAGAGATACAAGGACCACTTCAGAGCTAATCAGAGAAGCCACTCTACACCAAAACTAAGACCCAGATATTTCCATTCAACGTTAAAACAGAGGAATATCAGATGAAGTTTGGGAGCTCATTTACATGGAGATGAAGATCTTTCAAACGGCTAGCTTATCTCTTTTCTGACATTTTTGCAGAAGATAAGATAAGATTCTGACATATCTTTCCAAACGGACGAATTCTCATCACAGCTATAAAATGATGAAGATGTGAAGACTTGAAAAAACACAGAGCAGTAAATAAGAGCATAAGAGCATACAACGAACTCAAATATAGAGAGCAGAAAATTCGAATCCATCAAAGGATCGAATAGAGCAATTAAGCTTAAAAGAGCTAAAATCTTCAAGTGTGAGAAAAAGAACTCAGAGAGCTTCAAGAGAAAAATATTTAGAGAGTTCTTAAGCAGAGCAAAAATATCAAGTGCTTTACTTGATATATTCAAAGAGAGAAAACACTCAGAGCTGTCAAGAGAAATCATTCCAGAGTGTTTATCTTCATCAAAGAGACCTGCGCATCATTGAAGATCATCTACAGAGTCTCAGAAGTTGGAAGCAAGACAACACTTGTTTTGGAGCAAAACAAGAGAAGGGAGGAAAGTAGCACGGAGCTGTGAAATCCTGGATTGTCACACGGAGCTGTGAGATCCGAAGCAGCAGTGTCGGAGGCAGGCGTGATTGGTGTGGGCTTGGTGATCAAAGCACCAGATCACGGATACGTTTCTACCGGAGTGTGGAAGACGGGGG
>NW_017619272.1:0-14853 GCF_001879475.1 Ipomoea nil | reverse complement strand
AAATGATATCTTAGCAGTGAATAGGGAGTGCACGGGTGCAATGTCGTCATCAGGTGATTGGGGTATACGGCATATAGTATGCAAATAGACATTAACACAAAAGATAAGTTAAATCCAATTCTTTTAGAAGTTACAATATATTTATTATTTACCATCAATTCTGTTAAAAAAAAAGAAATAAACATTAATGACTGACTAACCTTTTTTCTACTAATTTCGTATTTTGCTGTTCAAGTAATTGTTTTTCATGGAGTGAAATACAATGGAGAGCGTAGGGTATTTTTAAACATACTTGACACTGTGGATTTGAACCCACGCCCTTTCAGACCACAGCCTAAATCTGGCGCGCTTAGACCACTCGGCCAAACATCTATATATTCAATAAAAATAGAATTTATATTTTCTTGAAGAAAACCTGTTCGATTCAAACCAACACCCTCTTGGTAAAATCCAATGCACATGATCTTTTTAGTGCAGTTTTGCTGACATCTGATCTCTTGTGTGGTTAAATGATATCTTAGCATGAATAGGGAGTGCACGGTGCAATTCGTCATCAGGTGATTGGGGTATAAGGCATATAGTATGCAAATAGACATTAACACAAAAGATAAGTTAAATCCAATTTTTTAGAAGTTAAAATATATTTATTACTCACCATCAATTCTGTAAAAAAAAAAGAAATAAACATTAATGACTGACTAACCTTTTTTCTACAAATTTTCGTATTTTGCTGTTTAAGTAATTGTTTTTCATGGAAAAGTGAAATACAATAGAGAGCGTAGGGATATTATTTTTCATGGAAAAGTGAAATACAATAGAGAGGGATATTTTTAAACATCTCTTGACGGCTGTGGATTTGAACCCACGCCCTTTCGACCAGAGCCTAAATCTGGCGCCTTAGACCACTCGGCCAAACCGTCTATATATCAATAAAATAAATTTATATTTTCTTGAGAAAACCTGTTCGATTCTAACCAACACCTCTTGGTAAAATCCAATGCACATGATCTTTTTAGTGCAGTTTTGCTGACATCTGATCTCTTGTGTGGTTGAAATGATATCTTAGCAGTGAATAGGAGTGCACGGGTGCAATGTCGTCATCAGGTGATTGGGTATAAGGCATATAGTATGCAAATAGACATTAACACAAAAGATAAGTTAAATCCAATTCTTTTAGAAGTTAAAATATATTTATTATTTACCATCAATTCTGTTAAAAAAAAAAAAAATAAACATTAATGACTGACTAACCTTTTTTCTACTAATTTTCGTATTTTGCTGTTCAAGTAATTGTTTTTCATGGAGTGAAATACAATAGAGAGCGTAGGGGTATTTTTAAACATACCTTGACAGCTGTGGGATTTGAACCCACGCCCTTTTCGGACCACAGCCTAAATCTGGCGCCTTAGACCACTCGGCCAAACCATCTATATATTAATAAAATAGAATTTATATTTTCTTGAAAAAACCTGTTCGATTCTAACCAACACCCTCTTGGTAAAATCCAATGCACATGATCTTTTTAGTGCAGTTTTGCTGACATCTGATCTCTTGTGTGGTTTAAATGATATCTTAGCAGTGAATAGGGAGTGCACGGTGCAATGTCGTCATCAGGTGATTGGGGTATAGGCATATAAATAGACATTAACACAAAAGATAAGTTAAATCCAATTCTTTTAGAAGTTACAATATATTTATTACTACCATCAATTCTTAAAAAAAAAAGAAATAAACATTAATGACTGACTAACCTTTTTTCTACAAATTTCGTATTTTGCTGTTTAAGTAATTGTTTTCATGGAAAAGTGAAATACAAAGAGAGCGTAGGGATATTGTTTTTCATGAAAAGTGAAATACAATAAGAGCATAGGGATATTTTTAAACATCTCTTGACGGCTGTGGATTTGAACCCACGCCCTTTCGGACCAGAGCCTAAATCTGGCGCCTTAGACCACTCGGCCAAACCGTCTATATATCAATAAAATAGAATTTATATTTTCTTGAAGAAAACCTGTTCGATTCTAACCAACACCCTCTTGGTAAAATTCAATGCACATGATCTTTTTAGTGCAGTTTTGCTGACATCTGATCTCTTGTGTGGTTTAAAAATATCTTAGCAGTGAATAAGGAGTGCACGGGTGCAATGTCGTCATCAGGTGATTGGGGTATACGGCATATAGTATGCAAATAGACATTAACACAAAAGATAAGTTAAATCCAATTCTTTTAGAAGTTACAATATATTTATTATTTACCATCAATTCTGTTAAAAAAAAAAGAAATAAACATTAATGACTGACTAACCTTTTTTCTACTAATTTTCGTATTTTGCTGTTAAGTAATTGTTTCATGGAATGAAATACAATGGAGAGCGTAGGGTATTTTTAAACATCCTTGACAGCTGTGGATTTGAACCCACGCCCTTTCAAACCAGAGCCTAAATCTGGCGCCTTAGACCACTCGCCAAACCATCTATATATCAATAAAATAGAATTTATATTTTCTTGAGAAAACCTGTTCGATTCTAACCAACACCCTCTTGGTAAAATCCAATGCACATGATCTTTTTAGTGCAGTTTTGCTGACATCTGATCTCTTGTGTGGTTTAAATGATATCTTAGCAGTGAATAGGGAGTGCACGGGTGCAATGTCGTCATCAGGTGATTGGGGTATACGCATATAGTATGCAAATAGACATTAACACAAAAGATAAGTTAAATCCAATTCTTTTAGAAGTTACAATATATTTATTATTTACCATCAATTCTGTTAAAAAAAAAAAAAAATAAACATTAATGACTGACTAACCTTTTTTCTACAAATTTTCGTATTTTGCTGTTTAAGTAATTGTTTTTCATGGAAAGTGAAATACAATAGAGAGCGTAGGGATATTTTTAAACATCTCTTGACGGCTGTGGGATTTAAACCCACGCCGTTTTAGACCAGAGGCTAAATCTGGCGTCTTTGACACTCGCCAAACCGTCTATATATCAATAAAATAGAATTATATTTTCTTGACGAAAACCTTTTCGATTCTAACCAACACCCCTCTTGGTAAAATCCAATGCACATAATCTTTTTAGTGCAGTTTTGCTGACATCTTGATCTCGTGTCTGGTTTAAATGATATCTTAGCAGTGAATAGGGAGTGCACGGGTGCAATGTCGTCATCAGGTGATTGGGTATAAGGCATATAGTATGCAAATAGACATTAACACAAAAGATAAGTTAAATCCAATTCTTTTAGAAGTTACAATATATTTATTACTCACCATCAATTCTGATAAAAAAAAAAAAGATATAAACATTAATGACTGACTAACCTTTTTTCTACTAATTTTCGTATTTTGCTATTTAAGTAATTGTTTTTCATGGAGTGAAATACAATGAAGAGCTTAGGGATATTTTTAAACATCTCTTGATGCAGCTGTGAGATTTGAACCCACGCCCTTTTGAACTAGAGCCTAAATCTGGCACCTTAGACCACTCGACCAAATCGTCTATATATCAAAAAAATAGAATTTATATTTTCTTGATGAAACCTGTTCGATTCTAACCAACACCCTCACGGTAAAATTCAATGCACATGATCTTTTTAGTGCAGTTTTGCTGACATCTGATCTCTTGTGTGGTTTGAATGATATCGTAGCAGTGAATAGGGAGTGCACGGGTGCAATGTCGTCATCAGGTGATTAGGGTATACGGCATATAGTATGCAAATAGACATTAACACAAAAGATAAGTTAAATCCAATTCTTTTAGAAGTTACAATATATTTATTATTTACCATCAATTCTGTTAAAAAAAATGAAATAAACATTAATGACTGACTAACCTTTTTTCTACTAATTTTCGTATTTTGCTGTTCAAGTAATTGTTTTTCATGGAGTGAAATACAATGGAGAGCGTAGTGGTATTTTTAAACATACCTTGACAACTGTGGGATTTGAACCCACGCCCTTTCAGACCACAGCCTAAATCTGGCGCCTTAGACCACTCGGCCAAACCATCTATATATCAATAAAATAGAATTTATATTTTCTTGAAGAAAACCTGTTCGATTCAAACCAACACACTCTTGGTAAAATCCAATGCACATGATCTTTTTAGTGCAGTTTTGCTGACATCTGATCTCTTGTGTGGTTGAAATGATATCTTAGCAGTGAATAGGGAGTGCACGGGTGCAATGTCGTCATCAGGTGATTGGGGTATAAGGCATATAGTATGCAAATAGACATTAACACAAAAGATAAGTTAAATCCAATTCTTTTAGAAGTTAAAATATATTTATTACTCACCATCAATTCTGTTAAAAAAAAAAAAGAAATAAACATTAATGACTGACTAACCTTTTTTCTACAAATTTTCGTATTTTGCTGTTTAAGTAATTGTTTTTCATGGAAAAGTGAAATACAATAGAGAGCGTAGGGATATTATTTTTCATGGAAAAGTGAAATACAATAGAGAGCGTAGGGATATTTTTAAACATCTCTTGACGGCTGTGGGATTTGAACCCACACCCTTTCGGACCAGAGCCTAAATCTGGCGTCTTAGACCACTCGGCCAAACCGTCTATATATCAATAAAATAGAATTTATATTTTCTTGACGAAAACCTGTTCGATTCTAACCAACACCCTCTTGGTAAAATCCAATGCACATGATCTTTTTAGTGCAGTTTTGCTGACATCTGATCTCTTGTGTGGTTGAAATGATATCTTAGCAGTGAATAGGGAGTGCACGGGTGCAATGTCGTCATCAGGTGATTGGGGTATAAGGCATATAGTATGCAAATAGACATTAACACAAAAGATAAGTTAAATCCAATTCTTTTAGAAGTTAAAATATATTTATTATTTACCATCAATTCTGTTAAAAAAAAATAAATTAAACATTAATGACTGACTAACCTTTTTCTACTAATTTTCGTATTTTGCTGTTCAAGTAATTGTTTTTCATGGAGTGAAATACAATAGAGAGCGTAGGGGTATTTTTAAACATACCTTGACAGCTGTGGGATTTGAACCCACGCCCTTTCGGACCACAGCCTAAATCTGGCGCCTTAGACCACTCGGCCAAACCATCTATATATTAATAAAATAGAATTTATATTTTCTTGAAGAAAACCTGTTCGATTCAAACCAACACCCTCTTGGTAAAATCCAATGCACATGATCTTTTTAGTGCAGTTTTGCTGACATCTGATCTCTTGTGTGGTTGAAATGATATCTTAGCAGTGAATAGGGAGTGCACGGGTGCAATGTCGTCATCAGGTGATTGGGGTATAAGGCATATAGTATGCAAATAGACATTAACAGAAAAGAACAGTTAAATCCAATTCTTTTAGAAGTTACAATATATTTATTACTCACCATCAATTCCGTTAAAAAAAAAAAAAAAGAAATAAACATTAATGACTGACTAACCTTTTTTCTACAAATTTTCGTATTTTGCTGTTTAAGTAATTGTTTTTCATGGAAAAGTGAAATACAATAGAGAGCGTAGGGATATTGTTTTTCATGGAAAAGTGAAATACAATAGAGAGCATAGGGATATTTTTAAACATCTCTTGACGGCTGTGGGATTTGAACCCACGCCCTTTCGGACCAGAGCCTAAATCTGGCGCCTTAGACCACTCGGCCAAACCGTCTATATATCAATAAAATAGAATTTATATTTTCTTGAAGAAAACCTGTTCGATTCTAACCAACACCCTCTTGGTAAAATTCAATGCACATGATCTTTTTAGTGCAGTTTTGCTGACATCTGATCTCTTGTGTGGTTTAAATAATATCTTAGCAGTGAATAAGGAGTGCACGGGTGCAATGTCGTCATCAGGTGATTGGGGTATACGGCATATAGTATGCAAATAGACATTAACACAAAAGATAAGTTAAATCCAATTCTTTTAGAAGTTACAATATATTTATTATTTACGATCAATTCTGTTAAAAAAAAAAAAAAGAAATAAACATTAATGACTGACTAACCTTTTTCTACTAATTTTCGTATTTTGCTGTTCAAGTAATTGTTTTCCATGGAATGAAATACAATGGAGAGCGTAGGGGTATTTTTAACCATACCTTGACAGCTGTGGGATTTTGAACCCACGCCCTTTCAAACCAAAGCCTAAATCAGGCGCCTTAGACCACTCGGCAAACCATCTATATATCAATAAAATAGAATTTATATTTTCTTGACGAAAACCTTTTCGATTCTAACCAACACCCTCTTGGTAAAATCCAATGCACATGATCTTTTTAGTGCAGTTTTGTTGACATCTGATCTCTTGTGTGGTTTAAATGATATCTTAGCAGTGAATAGGGAGTGCACGGGTGCAATGTCGTCATCAGGTGATTGGGGTATACGGCATATAGTATGCAAATAGACATTAACACAAAAGATAAGTTAAATCCAATTCTTTTAGAAGTTACAATATATTTATTATTTACGATCAATTCTGTTAAAAAAAAAAAAAAAGAAATAAACATTAATGACTGACTAACCTTTTTTCTACAAATTTTCGTATTTTGCTGTTTAAGTAATTGTTTTTCATGGAAAAGTGAAATACAATAGAGAGCGTAGGGATATTTTTTAAACATCTCTTGACGGCTGTGGGATTTAAACCCACGCCGTTTTAGACCAGAGGCTAAATCTGGCGTCTTTGACCACTCGGCCAAACCGTCTATATATCAATAAAATAGAATTTATATTTTCTTGAAGAATACCTGTTCGATTCTAACCAACACCCTCTTGGTAAAATCCAATGCACATAATCTTTTTAGTGCAGTTTTGCTGACATCTGATCTCGTGTCTGGTTTAAATGATATCTTAGCAGTGAATAGGGAGTGCACGGGTGCAATGTCGTCATCAGGTGATTGGGGTATAAGGCATATAGTATGCAAATAGACATTAACACAAAAGATAAGTTAAATCCAATTCTTTTAGAAGTTACAATATATTTATTACTCACCATCAATTCTGATAAAAAAAAAAAAGATATAAACATTAATGACTGACTAACCTTTTTTCTACTAATTTTCGTATTTTGCTATTTAAGTAATTGTTTTTCATGGAGTGAAATACAATGAAGAGCTTAGGGATATTTTTAAACATCTCTTGATGCAGCTGTGAGATTTGAACCCACGCCCTTTTGAACTAGAGCCTAAATCTGGCACCTTAGACCACTCGACCAAATCGTCTATATATCAAAAAAATAGAATTTATATTTTCTTGATGAAAACCTGTTCGATTCTAACCAACACCCTCACGGTAAAATTCAATGCACATGATCTTTTTAGTGCAGTTTTGCTGACATCTGATCTCTTGTGTGGTTTGAATGATATCTTAGCAGTGAATAGGGAGTGCACGGGTGCAATGTCGTCATCTGGTGATTGGGGTATACGGCATATAGTATGCAAATAGACATTAACACAAAAGATAAGTTAAATCCAATTCTTTTAGAAGTTATAATATATTTATTATTTACCATCAATTCTGTTAAAAAAAAAAAAAGAAATAAACATTAATGACTAACTAACCTTTTTTCTACTAATTTTCGTATTTTGCTGTTCAAGTAATTGTTTTTCATTGAGTGAAATACAATAGAGAGCATAAGGATATTTTTAAACATCTCTTGACGGCTGTGGGATTTTAACCCACGCCCTTTCAGACCAGAGCCTAAATCTGGCGCCTTAGACCACTCAGCCAAACCGTCTATATATTAATAAAATAGAATTTATATTTTATTGAAGAAAACCTGTTCGATTCAAACCAACACCCTCTTGGTAAAATCCAATGCACATGATCTTTTTAGTGCAGTTTTGCTGACATCTGATCTCTTGTGTGGTTTAAATGATATCTTAGCAGTGAATAGGGAGTGCACGGGTGCAATGTCGTCATCAGGTGATTGGGGTATACGGCATATAGTATGCAAATAGACATTAACACAAAAGATAAGTTAAATCCAATTCTTTTAGAAGTTACAATATATTTATTATTTACCATCAATTCTATTAAAAAAAAAAGTAAGAAATAAACATTAATGACTGACTAACCTTTTTTCTACTAATTTTCGTATTTTGCTGTTTAAGTAATTGTTTTTTCATGGAGTGAAATACAATGGAAAGCGTAGGGATATTTTTAAACATCTCTTGACGGCTGTGGGATTTGAACCCTCACCCTTTCGAAACAGAGCCTAAATCTGGCGCCTTAGACCACTCGGCCAAACCGTTTATATATCAATAAAATAGAATTTATATTTTCTTGACGAAAACCTGTTCGATTCTAACCAACACCCTCTTGGTAAAATCCAATGCACATGATCTTTTTAGTGCAGTTTTGCTGACATCTGATCTCTTGTGTGGTTGAAATGATATCTTAGCAGTGAATAGGGAGTGCACGGGTGCAATGTCGTCATCAGGTGATTGGGGTATAAGGCATATAGTATGCAAATAGACATTAACACAAAAGATAAGTTAAATCCAATTCTTTTAGAAGTTAAAATATATTTATTACTCACCATCAATTCTGTTAAAAAAAAAAAGAAATAAACATTAATGACTGACTAACCTTTTTTCTACAAATTTTCGTATTTTGCTGTTTAAGTAATTGTTTTTCATGGAAAAGTGAAATACAATAGAGAGCGTAGGGATATTATTTTTCATGGAAAAGTGAAATACAATAGAGAGCGTTGGGGATATTTTTAAACATCTCTTGACGGCTGTGGGATTTGAACCCACACCCTTTCGGACCAGAGCCTAAATCTGGCGTCTTAGACCACTCGGCCAAACTGTCTATATATCAATAAAATAGAATTTATATTTTCTTGACGAAAACCTGTTCGATTCTAACCAACACCCTCTTGGTAAAATCCCAATGCACATGATCTTTTTAGTGCAGTTTTGCTGACATCTGATCTCTTGTGTGGTTGAAATGATATCTTAGCAGTGAATAGGGAGTGCACGGGTGCAATGTCGTCATCAGGTGATTGGGGTATAAGGCATATAGTATGCAAATAGACATTAACACAAAAGATAAGTTAAATCCAATTCTTTTAGAAGTTAAAATAT
Source organism: Ipomoea nil (assembly GCF_001879475.1). Lineage (NCBI taxonomy): Eukaryota > Viridiplantae > Streptophyta > Magnoliopsida > Solanales > Convolvulaceae > Ipomoea > Ipomoea nil. The sequence goes on along the minus strand of NW_017619272.1, from coordinate 5,784 downwards.
ATTTATTATTTACCATCAATTCTGTTAAAAAAAAATGAAATAAACATTAATGACTGACTAACCTTTTTTCTACTAATTTTCGTATTTTGCTGTTCAAGTAATTGTTTTTCATGGAGTGAAATACAATGGAGAGCGTAGTGGTATTTTTAAACATACCTTGACAACTGTGGGATTTGAACCGCACGCCCTTTCAGACCACAGCCTAAATCTGGCGCTTAGACCACTCGGCCAAACCATCTATATATCAATAAAATAGAATTTATATTTTCTTGAAGAAAACCTGTTCGATTCAAACCAACACACTCTTGGTAAAATCCAATGCACATGATCTTTTTAGTGCAGTTTTGCTGACATCTGATCTCTTGTGTGGTTGAAATGATATCTTAGCAGTGAATAGGGAGTGCACGGGTGCAATGTCGTCATCAGGTGATTGGGGTATAAGGCATATAGTATGCAAATAGACATTAACACAAAAGATAAGTTAAATCCAATTCTTTTAGAAGTTAAAATATATTTATTACTCACCATCAATTCTGTTAAAAAAAAAAAGAAATAAACATTAATGACTGACTAACCTTTTTTCTACAATTTCGTATTTTGCTGTTTAAGTAATTGTTTTTCATGGAAAGTGAAAACAATAGAGGTAATATTATTTTTCATGAAAAGTGAAATACAATAGAGAGCGTTGGGATATTTTTAAACATCTCTTGACGGCTGTGGGATTTGAACCCACACCCTTTCGGACCAGAGCCTAAATCTGGCGCTTAGACCACTCGGCCAAACCGTCTATATATCAATAAAATAGAATTTATATTTTCTTGACGAAACCTGTTCGATTCTAACCAACACCCTCTTGGTAAAATCCAATGCACATGATCTTTTTAGTGCAGTTTTTGCTGACATCTGATCTCTTGTGTGGTTGAAATGATATCTTAGCAGTGAATAGGGAGTGCACGGGTGCAATGTCGTCATCAGGTGATTGGGGTATACGCATATAGTATGCAAATAGACATTAACACAAAAGATAAGTTAAATCCAATTCTTTTAGAAGTTACAATATATTTATTACTTACCATCAATTCTGTTAAAAAAAAAAAGAAAATAAACATTAATGACTGACTAACCCTTTTTTCTACTAATTTTCGTATTTTACTGATTTAAGTAATTGTTTTTCATGGAGTGAAATACAATGGAAGAGCGTAGGGATATTTTTAAACATCTCTTGACGCTGTGAGATTTGAACCCACGCCCTTTCGGACTAAGCCTAAATCTGCCCTTAGACCCACTCGGCCAAACCATCTATATATCAATAAAATAGAATTTATATTTTCTTGAAGAAAACCTGTTCGATTCAAACCAACACACTCTTGGTAAAATCCAATGCACATGATCTTTTTAGTGCAGTTTTGCTGACATCTGATCTCTTGTGTGGTTTGAAATGATATCTTAGCAGTGAATAGGGAGTGCACGGGTGCAATGTCGTCATCAGTGATTGGGGTATAAGGCATATAGTATGCAAATAGACATTAACACAAAAGATAAGTTAAATCCAATTCTTTTAGAAGTTTAAATATATTTATTACTCACCATCAATTCTGTTAAAAAAAAAAAGAAATAAACATTAATGACTGACTAACCTTTTTTCTACAAATTTTCGTATTTTGCTGTTTAAGTAATTGTTTTCATGGAAAGTGAAATACAATAGAGAGCGTAGGGATATCATGGAAAAGTGAGTAGGGATATTTTAAACATCTCTTGACGGCTGTGGATTTGAACCCACGCCCTTTCGGACCAGAGCCTAAATCTGGCGCCTTAGACCACTCGGCCAAACCGTCTATATATCAATAAAATAGAATTTATATTTTCTTGAAGAAAACCTGTTCGATTCTAACCAACACCCTCTTGGTAAAATCCAATGCACATGATCTTTTTAGTGCAGTTTTGCTGACATCTGATCTCTTGTGTGGTTTAAATGATATCTTAGCAGTGAATAGGGAGTGCACGGGTGCAATGTCGTCATCAGGTGATTGGGTATACGGCATATAGTATGCAAATAGACATTAACACAAAAGATAAGTTAAATCCAATTCTTTTAGAAGTTACAATATATTTATTATTTACCATCAATTCTGTTAAAAAAAAAAAAAATAAACATTAATGACTGACTAACCTTTTTTCTACTAATTTTCGTATTTTGCTGTTTAAGTAATTGTTTTTCATGGAATGAAATACAATGGAGAGCGTAGGGTATTTTTAAACATACCTTGACAGCTGTGGGATTTGAACCACGCCCTTTCAAACGCCTAAATCTGGCGCCTTAGACCACTCGGCCAAACCATCTATATATCAATAAAATAGAATTTATATTTTCTTGAAGAAAACCTGTTCGATTCTAAACCACACCCTCTTGGTAAAATCCAATGCACATGATCTTTTTAGTGCAGTTTTGCTGACATCTGATCTCTTGTGTGGTTTAAATGATATCTTAGCAGTGAATAGGGAGTGCACGGGTGCAATGTCGTCATCAGGTGATTGGGGTATACGGCATATAGTATGCAAATAGACATTAACAAAAAGATAAGTTAAATCCAATTCTTTTAGAAGTTACAATATATTTATTATTTACCATCAATTCTGTTAAAAAAAAAAAAAAGAAATAAACATTAATGACTGACTAACCTTTTTTCTACAAATTTTCGTATTTTGCTGTTTAAGTAATTGTTTTTCATGGAACAATTACATGGAAAAGTGAAATACAATAGAGAGCATAGGGATATTTTTAAACATCTCTTGACGGCTGTGGGATTTGAACCCACGCCCTTTCGGACCAGAGCCTAAATCTGGCGCCTTAGACCACTCGGCCAAACCGTCTATATATCAATAAAATAGAATTTATATTTTCTTGAAGAAAACCTGTTCGATTCTAACCAACACCCTCTTGGTAAAATCCAATGCACATGATCTTTTTAGTGCAGTTTTGCTGACATCTGATCTCTTGTGTGGTTTAAATGATATCTTAGCAGTGAATAGGAGTGCACGGGTGCAATGTCGTCATCAGGTGATTGGGGTATACGGCATATAGTATGCAAATAGACATTAACACAAAAGATAAGTTAAATCCAATTCTTTTAGAAGTTACAATATATTTATTATTTACCATCAATTCTGTTAAAAAAAAAAAAAAAGAAATAAACATTAATGACTGACTAACCTTTTTTCTACTAATTTTCGTATTTTGCTGTTCAAGTAATTGTTTTCATGGAATGAAATACAATAGAGTATTTTTAAACATACTCTTGACAGCTGTGGGATTTGAACCCACGCCCTTTCAAACCAGAGCCTAAATCTGGCGCCTTAGACCACTCGGCCAAACCATCTATATATCAATAAAATAGAATTTATATTTTCTTGACGAAAACCTTTTCGATTCTAACCAACACCCTCTTGGTAAAATCCAATGCACATGATCTTTTTAGTGCAGTTTTGCTGACATCTGATCTCTTGTGTGGTTTAAATGATATCTTAGCAGTGAATAGGGAGTGCACGGGTGCAATGTCGTCATCAGGTGATTGGGGTATACGGCATATAGTATGCAAATAGACATTAACACAAAAGATAAGTTAAATCCAATTCTTTTAGAAGTTACAATATATTTATTATTTACCATCAATTCTGTTAAAAAAAAAAAAAGAAATAAACATTAATGACTGACTAACCTTTTTTCTACAAATTTTCGTATTTTGCTGTTTAAGTAATTGTTTTTCATGGAAAAGTGAAATACAATAGAGAGCGTAGGGATATTTTTAAACATCTCTTGACGGCTGTGGGATTCCCACGCCTTTCGACCAGAGCCTAAATCTGGCGCTTTGACACTCGCCAAACCGTCTATATATCAATAAAATAGAATTTATATTTTCTTGAAGAACCTGTTCGATTCTAACCAACACCCTCTTGGTAAAATCCAATGCACATGATCTTTTTAGTGCAGTTTTGCTGACATCTGATCTCTGTGTGGTTTAAATGATATCTTAGCAGTGAATAGGGAGTGCACGGGTGCAATGTCGTCATCAGGTGATTGGGGTATAAGGCATATAGTATGCAAATAGACATTAACACAAAAGATAAGTTAAATCCAATTCTTTTAGAAGTTACAATATATTTATTATTTACCATCAATTCTGATAAAAAAAAAAAGAATAAACATTAATGACTGACTAACCTTTTTTCTACTAATTTTCGTATTTTGCTGTTTAAGTAATTGTTTTTCATGGAGTGAAATACAATGAAGAGCGTAGGGATATTTTTAAACATCTCTTGACAGCTGTGGATTTGAACCCACGCCCTTTCGAACCAGAGCCTAAATCTGGCGCCTTAGACCACTCGGCCAAACGTCTATATATCAAAAAAAATAGAATTTATATTTTCTTGAAGAAAACCTGTTCGATTCTAACCAACACCCTCTGTAAAATCCAATGCACATGATCTTTTTAGTGCAGTTTTGCTGACATCTGATCTCTTGTGTGGTTTAAATGATATCTTAGCAGTGAATAGGGAGTGCACGGGTGCAATGTCGTCATCAGGTGATTGGGGTATACGGCATATAGTATGCAAATAGACATTAACACAAAAGATAAGTTAAATCCAATTCTTTTAGAAGTTACAATATATTTATTATTTACCATCAATTCTGTTAAAAAAAAAAAAGAAATAAACATTAATGACTGACTAACCTTTTTTCTACTAATTTTCGTATTTTGCTGTTCAAGTAATTGTTTTTCATGAAGTGAAATACAATGAGAGCGTAGGGATATTTTTAAACATCTCTTGACGGCTGTGGGATTTGAACCCACGCCCTTTCGACCAGAGCCTAAATCTGGCGCCTTAGACCACTCGCCAAACCGTCTATATATCAATAAAATAGAATTTATATTTTCTTGAAGAAAACCTGTTCGATTCAAACCAACACCCTCTTGGTAAAATCCAATGCACATGATCTTTTTAGTGCAGTTTTGCTGACATCTGATCTCTTGTGTGGTTTAAATGATATCTTAGCAGTGAATAGGGAGTGCACGGGTGCAATGTCGTCATCAGGTGATTGGGGTATACGGCATATAGTATGCAAATAGACATTAACACAAAAGATAAGTTAAATCCAATTCTTTTAGAAGTTACAATATATTTATTATTTACCATCAATTCTATTAAAAAAAAAAAGAAATAAACATTAATGACTGACTAACCTTTTTTCTACTAATTTTCGTATTTTGCTGTTTAAGTAATTGTTTTTTCATGGAGTGAAATACAATGGAGCGTAGGGATATTTTTAAACATCTCTTGACGGCTGTGGGATTTGAACCCACCCTTTCGAACAGAGCCTAAATCTGGCCTTAGACCACTCGGCCAAACCGTCTATATATCAATAAAATAGAATTTATATTTTCTTGAAGAAAACCTGTTCGATTCTAACCAACACCCTCTTGGTAAAATCCAATGCACATGATCTTTTTAGTGCAGTTTTGCTGACATCTGATCTCTTGTGTGGTTTAAATGATATCTTAGCAGTGAATAGGGAGTGCACGGGTGCAATGTCGTCATCAGGTGATTGGGGTATACGGCATATAGTATGCAAATAGACATTAACACAAAAGATAAGTTAAATCCAATTCTTTTAGAAGTTACAATATATTTATTATTTACCATCAATTCTGTTAAAAAAAAAAAAAAAGAAATAAACATTAATGACTGACTAACCTTTTTTCTACAAATTTTCGTATTTTGCTGTTT
>NW_017619271.1:253251-379485 GCF_001879475.1 Ipomoea nil | reverse complement strand
TACTAAGAATGGTCCTAAGGGGTTCATACTCCTTTCACCTAGGTCAGCGGGACACCAATTCAACTAGCATACAATATATAGGATCATACAACCTACGAACGGTACCCGAAACATCAAACTAGACATAGGCATGATAGACGGAGTCCGTTGGGACACAACGGGGGTCGGGGAAACATCAAACGGGGAAGTCGGGGTCCCAAGTGGGGAATTTCCAGCGGGTAGCCGATGGGTGGGGGGCCACCCGCCGTCTGCCGCCGGTAAACACTGTTCCGGGCAGCGGGTCGCGGCGGGCAGCTGCCCGCTGCCGGAACTGCCCCTTTTTGACCGCGGGTAGGTGGCGGGTCCCCTACCCCACCTACCCCCCACTGACTCATTAACACCAAAAACGCCCCGGGAATCTTCGTGGAACCCGAGACCATGCTTAGACACTTTCAAACGCAATTGATAACACACGTAGACAATTTAACGGATCAAAATCAAGAATCAAACGGCACATAACCTATCATGCTTTTCTAGACATAATAACACCCAATCATGCGAAATCCCACCCAATATACCGAGAATAATACCATACGAATTCCACGATATAACCTAGGGTTCTAATTATATTTAATCCAACAAGAATACGATTCGTCTTCTAATTACAAGATTCGGTAAGAATATCACATAAGCATCAAGAACGCTAACAAGAACATCAACCTAGGGTTAATTACTTTTATATCAACAAGAATACGGTTCGTCTTCTAATTACAAGATTCGGTACAAATAACACATAAGCATCAAGAAACATACAATTATCAAGAACACCATATAATCATCAAGAACACATAATCGTTAAGAACACCATAGTTATCAAGAATCTCCCGATGTCAAGATCACCCATGGAATTGTCCCATCAATCATCAATAATAACATTACAAATCATCGATACACAATAATATGGGGAAAACCTATGGGGAAATAATAAGAAAATAGGTTTTGTTGAGACATGGGTTACCTCTTAGCCTTAATTAATTCCTTGGCTATGAAGGGTCTTTCTTTAAGCTTTCTTGCTTTCTTGATTTCTTCTAGGGGGATTCTTGGAGCTCTTTGTGGTGGTGGGCGTTATTCTTGTGGTGGGGGGTTTCTAGGTGCCCCTTAAGTCCCCTATTTATATATTTAGGAGTCCTAGTTAGGAACTAATATTATGGGCTTGCTAATTCTATTTCTTTTGGACTAAGGATTGGGTTTAGGGATAAGGGCCGTGGACTATGGTGGGCCTTCCTAATTAATTATTGTGATTTAATTCTTTCTTTTGGGTAATTGATTAAATGATTTAATTGATCTTAGGGGTCGTGACACGGGGTGTTACACAAAACACTATCTACATAGGTAGGGAAACTACACTACTTAGGACCTGTAAAGCAACATAAAGAAAGTGGACGACGCCGATCAGCGAATATTGCTGCTAACCATCAGTACGCGTTAAGTAGCATATATAAATAGCATAAAACAAAACCATTTTAGAACGGAATATAGTATATATCAGTTCAAAAGTCATAGAGAGAAGTCAACTGCAAAGAATCTATTTCACTCTAAAAACGGACAAGGGAAATCAACATCCCAAGATAACATCAAGACAAGAACAACAACAGTACAACTCAACACATCTCAAGATGTACTGTACTGATCACAAAGTAGAAAACATCAAGACAAGGACAACAACAGTAAACAAGTTCAACCGATCATAAAGTAGAATACCACTCGACATGCTCAATAGAAAATAATAGACATACACACATTGGCAACTACATGCCACTGTGACACTTCATGTCACAAGTTACAACCTTCTGCCCTGTTCCAACCTTATGGCTACCCCCGACCTTATTACAGTTCCTACAATTATGTAACACCCCCGATTTTCAACAACTTATAAAACCAATTAAAGCTTAGAAAAAGAGATAAAGTCTACTCATTGAGATTAAACAAGGCGAAAGCTAACTAAACAAAACCGGAAGATGTTATGCCACACCTACATATCTACAGGTGCACAGGCTACGTCTAATCAAAACGTCATTAACCTACTCATAAGATCAAGGCACACAGGCCACAAGTCTAACTACGAAAACCATAAAGAGCTACACTATCTAACGGTCAGCTAACGCGCTCTCCAAGAAACTACTCACAACCTGTAAAAACAGCATAAAGATAGGGATAACACCCGGTCAGCGAATAATGCTGGTAATCCACCAACACGCGTTAAGTATCATAATATACATAGATATAATCAAAACCATTTGGAACTGGAAATATAGTATATATCATTTAAAGCCGAGAGAGGAAACATCAATAGACTCATCAATCACTCATAACAAAGGTCAAAGACCAACGTACTCAATAAGACAACAGAACCACAAGCAACAAGCTCAAAAACAAGGTACAACATACGACACACAACGAAGGACTCACAATAGACATGCTCTTAAGCAATGGAAGGCCAGATTCACACCATAACGAGTTCCAAGTCCACATAGGATACTATCACACTAAGTCATATACCGTGGACTCAGCACCACGGCTCAATTCATAGTGGATCAGTGTGGAGGGCTCCAAATCATCAACAATCATGCTTCACGTGGTCATTGCAACGACCCGGATCACATGCAAGTGTCATCGCAATGACAAGGACCGCAGCCCAATGGAAACAGAGCTAGCAACTTTAAGTGTATACACCCCCTATTGAGATTCCAAGCTCAACGGGTTAGCTACCATCTCTGGCAATGGGGATAAGTTTCCCATGTTGCCCACAAGTAAAGTATCCAACGGCAATCCGGAGTTACACTACCGGTCCGTTCACACATAAGTCCCCACACTGTCCACTTTACCAGCTCAAACATCTCATCACACCAATCCATGGCCACCACCAGGACCACATATGTACCTTGGTGATTAATGTCCCATACCATTAACCATGCAATCAAGGTACAGCCAGACACACAACACCATCATAGGAATCAATCAACGGATCACAACGAAGATATGAAACCATACTCAACAAGGAAGGATTACAATCCGACACCAATGATGGTCAACACAAGTTGCCAACCTCAATAGGAAAGAACAAACCCCACACACTAGCATTACAACATCAAACTAGCACGCATATCAAACGGGTAAACCAAAATAGTTCCAATGAACCACAAAGACTCAACATCAATCCAACGGATCACAAGGTTGGATCATAAGCACGATTCAAGACACCAAATCCTAACATGGATACTTAAGACATCGCTCTAGACATACGTAACAACAAGGAGACACACAAAAGCTCAACAATCCAATCAAACGGGGGGCCAAAGAATCACACACGAATGGGTGAAAGGGTGGGAAAACAACCCCAAACCACTTCTCAAACATGTTCCCCGCGGGTAGGGCCACGGGTAGGGCTCTACCCGCGGGTACGTCCTGCACCCAAAAATCATCATTCGCGAAAAATCAATTTTTAGGCCAAGTTCAAGTCCAAATGACCCCAAATCTTCCACACAACAAAGATATGAATTGAACCTATGAATAACTCATAAAATAGCATCCAAGAACCCTAAACACAAGCTCTAAAAATGCATTATCACAAGATCATGCATCAATCACTCAAACACATCAAGAATTTCACATAGAAGCCAATAATCATTATTATCAAGTGAAAATAGGTTTTGTGAAGCATGAGTTACCTCTTGTAGACCAAGAACACCTTCTTCAACCTTAAAGCAAGACGAAAGCTGCTCTAGATCAACCTAGCACTTCACCCACCACTAGATCTTCTACAAACTCCCAAAACCCACAAGGTAGAAGAAATATTTATAGAAAAGATGGGGGAATCTTATAAGGAGAAGGTTTGGAAGGATAGATCTTACCATTCCTAGCCTTGTAGTGTTGGAAAGTTGGAATCTTGGTGGAAGACTATGCAAAGCTTGGAAGTTCCCTTTTTGGCTTGGAGAGCAAGCTAGGATTCTTTTAGAGAGAGGTTGGAGTGTTTTTAGAACTTTGGCTAGTATGGAATGAAGACAAGAGGTCTTGCTAGGGCAACATTAGCACCTCTCACTAGTGAAAAGACCAAGTTACCCTTACTAAGGTTTGGATGAATAAGGGTACAACACCCAAAGCACAAGGTACACCAAGAAGACTAGTCAATTTCTAGTCCTTCGACTATGAAATTTCAGGATTTTAGGAAGAAGTTACCAAGGAAGGCTAGGATTAATTCCTTAATTAATCCAAATTCGAATTTAAACTTACGGGGTGTCACACATTACCTCTAGGACCCTGTACTCCAAAGTCCAACCTTATGCCTCTGAGGACCGTCGTCCCTGTGACACCCCGTATTTTTATAAAATAAATTATCATCCCGGTATTAAATATTTTAATAAAAATATTTATATAGCTATTTATTTAGAAAAGGGCTCGGGTCTATTTAGTATTGTGAACCGGTACTTTTTGTATCCAAATGACTTAAGAGTCCAAAGATAATTTTATTATCTAAGCCTACTTATAAGCACGAAATTTATAAATAGATATATATATGTTGTAGTCTTGAGCCCAACCATCCAAACATAAATAATAAGCCAACTTTCTAATTATGGCCATGAGATGAGTCCAACCTTCCTCTTTTAGCCCAACCCAATCATTGGGTAACCCTACTCTCTATAGTAAGTATGTATGTATCATATCATCCCTCTCCCAACTTCAATCAGCCGTGATCTTCAATCCTTGGAAACCAAACACCCCCTCTTCATCTTCTTTGCTAAGAAGCCGACTATACCCGCCTCTCTGTCGTGTCTCTCTCTCGTTCGGCTTCCCGGTTACAGAGGTGAGAACCTCACCCCAAACCTTCCCCTGTATCTCTCTTCTCTCCTTATAGAGAGGCAGCAACAGATGTGTAAGCTCCGGCAGCAGCAGGTCGTGACGTGCAGAACAGCGACTGCTCCGAGGGCCACTCTCGGCGTTCGTCCAGCGGCGGTGGTTGAGCAGGAGGCGACAACGTGGACAACGTATAGAGCTTCTCCTCTGCTTTCAATTTCCAAAGCAACAGAAACGGCAGTAGTGGGAGGCTCGTGGCAGTGGTGTTGCGTGGCATCGGCGGCATCGACGGAGCTCGGTGATGGCGTCTCTTCTCCGTTCCCGGCGTGGTAGCTCCTCTAGTGACGTGGTGGCTCCGGTGTACCCGCGGGTAGTTGGATGGGTGGTGATGTACCCGTGTTCCACCCACGGCATAGATGCATGAAAAAGAAGGCAGTATTGATGGTGAGCTTCTGCTCTGTTGTGTGTTGCTGTTTAGGATGGTATTAGTTAATTGTTGTTTAGTTATATTATTAATTGAGTTACTAGCTTAGTGGTAAGGGTGGTGGTTGTGGTTGCGTTTGGCTAGGGTTTAATTCCTACTTAAGGTATTAAATTTATTTTAGTATTTAATTTGAAGTAGTAAGTTCTATCTATTAATCTTGGTTATTAGCTTGCCTATTAGTATATTTGTAACACCCCCCAAACATGACCTATTTAAAAGCCTTAACACATGCATATTAAGTGACAAAACTAGCACAGTGGAAGATAAAAACGAATCTGGATAAAAAGAAATCCAACGGGGTGTCACGCCACGTCTTCTCAGACAACACAACATTCACACCTCTCACCTTAGAGGTGATCTCCAACTTATCGCCCTCCTTTGTCACAACCATGTGACGATAAAACTCTTTCACCAAACTCGGGTAAGTCTCGGCCCTTATGGCGAGAAACCCATCCAACAAACCTTGATATCTAAGCATATCCAACAAGGAACTAGGAAAAGATTTCGAATCAAAAGCTTTACCTTCAAGGACGAGGTAATGGGTATCCACCCATTCCGCTTTCCTTGCCAAACTTGACCTTCAAGGCATGATAGAAGATGACCCAAAGCTCAACAAAAAGGTCCCAAGGCTTCTCCTCTTTCTCTTCTCACTCTCGCTGCTCTCTCTCTCTCTCTCGACGACACGACGAAGCGACGGCTCCGGCTGCTGCAACGGCAAACGGCGGCGAGGCGGCGGCGGGGTGACGGGCAGGTGATGGTGGCGGTGAAGCTACGGGGAGGGGTGGGTGCTGGGTGGTCTCACGGGTAGAAAGAAAGGAAGGAGAAAACAAAGGGAATTTTAGGGATTTGAGTGAAATTGGGGAAAAAGATGATTTAATTTGGGGATTTTGGGTAAAGTGGGAATTTATGGTTTAGATGGAATTAAAATTGGTTAAGTTTCAAGAAAGACAATTGGCTCAAGTGGTTTAGAGGTTGGGTTGACAAAAATTAGGCTCGGGTTCGTAACTCAAAGGCTATAATTAAACTTTAGGATTGGCATTTAAGCTACACAAGGAAGGGTTTTTGGTAAGAATTTTGGCTATTTTCCAATTTAAAGAGTACTTGGAAAATTTAGGAAGTGCACAAGGAATTGTTGTAAGAACAACCAAGTACAAGGGTCGATTGCTAACTTCACAACGAAGCTCATATACCAACTAAAGAAATTACTTAGCAAGAAGAGTCTATACTAAGCCTCAAAAGAGAAGAGTCTATACTAAGCCTCAAAAGAAATGCTATCAAAGAAAGCATACCAAGATACTCAAGAGACAACTATCAAACACAAGGTAACACTCAAGATTCAACGAACACGATGATTCTGGAGAAACAAACAAGGGTAGGCTAGAAGAAAGGGGTTACTTGCCACTTCATCCTCTATCAAGCCCTCCGACTCAGCATGAGAACGCGCCATCACAAAATCTCTTTCGGGTGGCCTAGCTCCGACAGCTCCGCGACCTGAACTCCCTCCTGGTGCTCCTCCGGCTCTCGGGGGTGGCGGCAACGCTCTCTGACCGGCAAGCTGGGGACACTCCGCGACTTTGTGACCACGATCCCCACATAGGAAGCACCTAAACGCCTGGCCATAACAATCATGGCCCGCGTGCACCTTCCCACACCTTCGACAACCAACCGACTTAGCTTGGTCCTGATGCTCCACTCTGATAGGTCCTTGAGAAGAAGATGACACCGCCTTGACTTGAAAGCTCAGCCGGGGCTTCTTGAAGGTGGAAGAACCTCCACTCTCAACTCTCTTCCTAACTAACTCAAACGAACCCCTCTGAAGCTACTGAACACAAAATAGATCCGCGGCACACAGATACGCATCCTTAAGGGAACTGGGCCTACTCACCGTCAATGCTTTTCGTGGCTCATAATTAGACCGGCAACGAAATGCTCAACCTTAGCAAGCTCTGTAGGCACAAGCATCCTCGCGAAGCGCGCCAACTCTAGGAACTTCTTGTGGTATTCGACCACAGATAAGGATCCTTGCTGCAGATGAAGGAACTCATCAAACATGGCGGCTCGCACATGTGCTGGGTAGAACCTTTCGCGCATTCTGTCCTTGAGCGCGGTCCAATCAAACCCAGGCTCTTCAAGGAAGGTCGGACCTTCGTGGACCCACCACAGATCAGCTTCTTGGCAGAAGTAGAACGTTGCCAGTTCTATTGTCTTTTCTTCGGGGCAACCCACAACGATGAATATCTTATCAAACACTCGTAACCACTCTTCTAGGACTACAGGGTCTTCCTCACCCGCGAAGGTTGGCGACCGATGCCCTGACACCAAACGACATACATCACGATGCCCAGCAGGGGGAGGAGGCGGCACAGCTTGATTGTTGTTCAACAAGGCTTCACTGAGCGTTTGCATCGTCTGCGTCAGCTGATGGAGATTCTGAGCTAGCTGCTCGTTGGTCGGGGTCTCCAGGGTGCGAGCGCGCGGACGAGGAGGCATCGCAAACTTCTACAACAACAACGAGATTACCAAAAAGAGCAAACAGGCAAGACAGAAAGCAAACACATCTCACCGTGCAACCTAGAGTCCTAAGCCTAAAGCTTAGCTTCTTAAGGTCGCTTAGAGGTCTCAAAACACACTTAACAACTTAGAATGTCTAGACTTAACTCTTCTTAGGCTCAAACCTAGGCTCTGATACCAACTGTAACACCCCCCAAACAAGACCTATTTAAAAGCCTTAACACATGCAGATTAAGCGACAAAACTAGCACAGCAAAAGATAAAAATGAAACTGGATAAAAATAAATCCAACGGGGTGTCACGCCTCGTCTACCAAACACGGTAAACGCTTCGGCGGCCTCCGGTGCTCCTACATCTTCTTCTTGGTCTGCTTCCTCCTCAGCTTCTTCATCACCGCCCAAACTCTGGACTGCGAGGCTCAACTTCCCGGCATGGATCCCAAGCTCAACAGCTAACTCCACCCTCTCATCAGGTGCTCTCCTCGCAACCTCTTCAAGCGTGATGTACTCACCATCATCCAACCGAAACAGATTACAACTCCGGAGATTGGTGGTATCCAACAACATCTTTCCCACGGCCTTCGGGAGGCAACCGTCCACACTAACACCTTTCTTGACCAAGATCCAACTCAACACCATCCCATATGGCAAGCTCTTCCGATTGTGATCCCGGAAAAACACCATGTGTTGAATCATCAAAGCATGCAGGTTGAACTTAACCATATTCTTAAGACAGAAAGCAAAGGTGCACTCCAACTTACCCAACAAACTGCTCTTATTGTTATTCGGCAACAAAGAATCTGACACCAACATCACCAAGATCCTTTGCTCCGCAGACAACCACTTCCTTTCCGGCCTAGAGGCTTGAGTGAAACCACTCGTACGGCTCAATAGATAGCTCAAATAGTCACGGTAACCCATGGTATCCGTACTAACCCAAGAATGACCACTGTACTGAGCCACTCCGGTAGCAGACAAACTCAACAACTGAGCCAACCTCTTCTCATTCAACACAACCTTCACACCTCTCACCTTAGAGGTGATCTCCAACTTATCGCCCTCCTTTGTCACAACCATGTGACGATACAACTCTTTCACCAAACTCGGGTAAGTCTCGGCCCTTATGGCGAGAAACCCATCCAACAAACCTTGATACCTAACCATATCCAACAAAGAACTAGGGAAAGATTCCGAATCAAAAGCTTTACCTTCAAGAACGAGGTAATGGGTATCCACCCATTCCACTTTCCTTGCCAAACTTGACCTTCTAGGCATGATTGAAGATGATCCAAAGCTCAACAAAAAGGACCCAAGGCTTCTCCTCTTTCTCTTCTCTCTCACGCTGCTCTCTCTCTCTCTCTCTCGCTGCTCTCTCTCGGCGACGGCGACGAGGCGGGCTCCGGCTACTGCGACGGTGAACGGCGGCGAAGCGGTGGCTCGGCGACGGCGGGGTGACGGGCAGGTTGGTGGTGGCGGGTTGCAGATGGAGCTATGGGGAGGGGTGGGTGCTGGGTGGTTCACGGGTAGGGAAGGAAGAAAGAAAAAGAGAGTTTGGGAATTTTGGGATTTGGGTGAAATTGGGGGAAAAGATGATTTAATTTGGGGATTGTGGGTAAAGTGGGAATTTATGGTTTAGATGGAATTAAAATTGGTTAGGTTTCAAGATAGACAATTGGCTTAAGTAGTTTAGAGGTTAGGTTGAAAAAAATTAGGCTCGGGTTTGAAACTCAAAGGCTACAATTAAACATTAGGCTTTACTTTTAAGCTACACAAGGAAGGGTTCTTGGTAAGAATTTTTGCTATTTTCCAATTTAAAGAATACTTGGAAAATTTAGCAAGTGCACAAGAAATTGTTGTAAGAACAACCAAGTACAAGGGTTGATTGCTAACTTCACAACGAAGCTCATATACCAACTAAAGGAATTACTTAGCAAGAAGAGTCTATACTAAGCCTCAAAAGAATTGCTATCAAAGAAAGCATACCAAGGATTGCCAAGCAAGAGACAACTATGAAACACAAGGTAACACTCAAGATACAACGAACACGATAATTCTAGAGAAACAAACAAGGGTAGACTTGAAGACAAAGGTTACTCAGGGAAAAGAGACCACAAAAGAATTGCTATCAAAGAAAGCATACCAAGGATTGCCAAGCAAGAGACAACTATGAAACACAAGGTAACACTCAAGATACAATGAACACGATAATTCTGGAGAAACAAACCAGGGTAGACTCGAAGACAAAGGTTACTCAGGGAAAAGAGACTCACAAGAAGAGATTCGGTTCAACGGAAAAAGGTTAGAGTGAAGGGTTTAAGTATCAAACTTAAGGACACGATGGTTGGAAAGGAAAAAAGGAATGAGAGTTTGGGTTCCAAACTTGAGACAACGTCAAATAGGATTAGGGTCAAGGTAATCAAAGTCGCAACTTAGGAAATATGGTTGCCACTTTGCACAGAATCATTTGAAACGAAGGATCGAGAATGAGGTTTGAAAGAATTGAAAGGATTTCCTAACGCAGTGTACTAGATTTAGGCTCCAGGATTGCATAGATTAGAAAGGAAATCAAGATTGTCAAGGTTACAACTTAGAAAAACGAGGTTGTCATCTTGTACAAAATCAGATTAAGAAGGAAACAAGAACAAGGCTCGAAGAGATAGGAAGGATTTTCCAATAAAAAGGCTTTTGGGTCCAACAAGGTAAAGAGACGAAAATGGCTTAAAGAGGGTTAGGGATTAGGCTAGGGTAAGAAATGAAGATCGGTTGCATGAGGTGAACGGGTTCACGACTTCCGGCGAAACTTCGGCTTGAAGCTGATGCAGGGTTTGAACTAACTGCTCGTTGGTGACTGCTTCTGAAAACCTTGCATGACATCTCGATGATGCCGTCTTCGACTTCTATAGCAACAGCACGATAAAGGGAGGAAACTCAAGACCCGCACCCTTACGTGGTGCCTTAACTAAAGATTACTAAAGCTAAAACGGAAACACGCACACAAAACACAACAGAAAACGATAAAAGAACTGTAACACCCCCCAAAACAACAAGACTTAAAACCAGTCTTAACACCTGCAGATCAAGCACAAAACTAGCACAGCGGATGATAAAAAGATAACTGGATAAAAGGAGTCCAAAACGGGGTGTTATGCCACGTATACCACACTAGGTATACGCTACGGCGACAATCTGCAAGTGTAACACTATCCCAAAAACAACAAACTAGAACAATCTAAAGACATTGGCACACAGGCCTCAACAACACTGTCTAAAGATACAGGTGCTAAGCTACCGGCTCTAGACATCGCGCTCGACTATGCATCACCTGAAAGATACAAAGATAAACATCGGGGCGACGCCCGGTCATCGAAAGATGCTGGTAACCCACCAATACCGTTAAGTATCATAAATAGGTAGATATATAATATAAAAACCATTTTCGAAATGGAATACATATATAGAAGTCAAAAGCCAAGATCAAAAGACAACACAAGACTCACCACTCACAAGGATAAAAAACCGGGAACACAAGGTTAACCACACACAAGGATAAAGACTCACCCAACGGCAACACATGCCAAAACACCACACCACAGGCTTCCGTGACTACACATGTAACGAGAGAAGAGAACTCACCACAACAACGGCTTCACAAGCCCTCGTGACATCACACATCACGAGTTGATATGCCTTCCTTATGCCCTGTTCCAACCTTATGGCTACCCCCAACCTTGTACCTTCGGTGCCAACCATTACCCCCCACCGGTAACCACCAACGAAAACCCACCAATTCACGGAAACACATGCCCGGATAACACAATGTTATCCCCAAACACGTGGATTCAGCCACAACTCCATGAAATCACGTCACGGCCACCACGAGGGCCGCTGCAATACCTTGGTGACTACCGTCCCATACCACTAATCGTGCAATCCAGGTAGAGCCACACACGCACCACCACTCACACGAAACAAGCAACGGATTGCAAAAGAGGTATGAAACATACTCAATCAAGAGACAGGTCACCACCCATCGACAACAATGACGCTAGCATTAAGATAATAACTAGCAAGCTCAACAACGAGGAAACTCAAGATAGTTCCGAGGAACACACAAGACACCACTCGGTTGAACGAAACAAAATGTTGAACACTTAGCACGATACACAACACCAAAGATCTTACATGGATACCTACCATAAAGCTCTAGACCTACGAAACATCAAGAAGACGCTCAAATAGTTCCACAAAAGAACAACGGGAAGCCAAAAGATCAAAGACCAAGACAAACGAATCACGGGGAACAATTCCCATCTCAACTCCAACGTGTTCCCCGCGGGTGGACCCACGGGTAGGACCCGTGGTTCTGCCCGCGGGTACAACACCCACATTCCCGTGTACCGGCGGGTGGGCGGCGGGTAGGGCTCTCCCCGCCGTTCCGCCCGCGGGTACACTGTAACACCCCGTGTTACGAATCCTAAAACCAATTGATTAATTAATTAATTAATAGCCCATGAGAAAGAATAAATTATAATGATTAATTAGGGAAAAAGGCCACCGTAGCCCATGGGCCCAAATATATAAACCCAACCCCTAAACCCAATAGGATTAAACTCTAAATAAACCCTTGGATCTATAAATAGAGAACTTAGGGAGCACCTAGAACCCCCACACGCCTAGACGCCCCACCACCCCAGGAGAGCTCCAAGAATTCCCTTAGAAGAAATCAAGAAAGCAAGAAAGCTTAAAGAAAGATCCTTCATAGCCAAGGAATTAATTAAGGCTAAGAGGTAACCCATGTCTCAACAAAACCTATTTTCATAGCTATGATTTCCCCCTTAGGGTTTCCCCATATTATTGTGTATTAATGACTTGTGATAATTATTGTTGATGATTGATGTGATGATCCCATGGGGGATCTTGATAATCTTGATATGGAGAGATTCTTGATAATTATGATATTCTTGATGATTATATGGAGTTCCTGATGATTATGTGTTGTTCTTGATAATTGGGTGATGATCTGGATGATTATGTGTTATTCTTACCGAATCTTGCAATTAGAAGACGAACCGTATTCTTGTTGATATAAAAGTGATTAGAACCCTAGGTTGTATCGTATGATCTTATTCTTGGATTATCGGGTGGGGAAATCACATGTTTGGGTGTTGATTATACTTAGAAAAGCATGATAGGTTATGTGCCGTTCGTTCCTCGTATTTGATTCGTTAATTGTCTACGGGTTGTCGTTAATTGTGTTGTAAAGTGTCTAAGCATGGTTTCGGGTTCCATAACGGTTCCCGGGGCGTAAAGTGTGTGAAAAGAGTCAGTGGGGGTAGGGGACCCGCCACCTACCCATAGTCGTAAACCACCGCCTGGCAGCGGGTGGCCGGCGGGAGGGCAGGTGCCCGCCGGCGACCCGCTGCCCGGAACAGTAGAACCCGGCGGGCAGCCGGCGGGTGGCCCCCCACCCACCGGCTACCCGCTGGAAATTCCCCCACCCCGGGATCCCGGCTTCCCCGTTTGATGTTTCCCCGTTCCCCGTGGTGTCCCAACGGACTCCGTTTATCGTGCCTATGTCTAGTTTGATGTTTCGGGTACCGTTCGTAGGTTTATGAGTCTATTATATTGCATGCTAGTTGAATTGGTATCCCGTTGACCTAGGTGGAAGAAGTATGAACCCCTTAGGACTATTCCTAGTAAGTGATGGATCACGCATAGGTTTTGTTATACGTTTTCTCCCCCTTCCTAATGTGTAATGTGGGTTGCATGTGCTTGCTATGTGTTATGTGTGTGTTACCCCAATTCGGTTGCGATCGGATTGGTTATCCTGAGCTGCGGTTCAGAAGCTGGCTGCGGTCAGATTGATACTTTTGGGCTGCGGTCCACCGTTTGGTTGCGATCAAACGTTTCTATACGAGCTGCGGTTCGTCTTTTTTCCTGGCTGCGGTCAGATGACATTCTCTTGGGCTGCGGTCCACCGTTTGGTTGCGATCAAACGTTTCTATACGAGCTGCGGTTCGTCCTTTTTCCTGGCTGCGGTCAGATGACATTCTCTTCGGCTGCGGTCCACTGTTTGGTTGCGATCAAACACTATGATGAGATGCGGTTCATCGGTCGGTTACGATCGACCCCTCCGTGTTGCGATACGGGGCAGGGTGCTGCGCGGCCGCGTCAGAGCTATATGCGCTGACCCTCATGTATGGGCATGCGATTGGTCCTGTGGCGCCAACAAAGTGTGCTATGTGTTGAGATATGGATGGGTGGTGATCATGAGTGTCTTGGGGGATGTGACTACGGGAATTATGTTGGGGATTGTTGATGTTGAGTTATGGTTATTGTTTATGCTTTGCCTTATCTGCCTTATCTGTTGTGAACTGCATATGCTCGTTATAACTGTTGCTTGTGTCTGGCCTTATCTGTCGAGTCATTCCCGGTTTTAAAGCTAGAGTTCGTAGGATATATCTTCATGCTCAAAATGGTTTTCATATATCTATTTATATCTCTATATGTATTGTATTTCAACGCGTTGGAGTGGGTTACCAGCATCTCTCGCTGAACAGATATATTTGGCTTTCAGGCGCAGAAGAATAAGTCACTGGAGCGCGCTAGAACTTGGAACGTAGAAGTAGATAGTTCCCTTTTTGGCCTGCGTGCCATGCTTATGCGTTTACATTATTGAGGATATTAGTAGTTAGCCTGTGCACCTGAGTTCTCTAGCTCAGGTGTGGCATAGCACCCCATACTCTTGTATTATGTTTTGGGATTTAATGAGATTTCACCATTATTCTATAAGTTTTAAATGTCTTGAAAATCGGGGGTGTTACAGTTGGTATCAGAGCCTAAGTTTGACCCTAGGATAAAACTCTTAAGACCGGACTTTAGGACATTAAGCTTGAACTCTAGGTATTTAGGAACATAGGACTCAGGAATATTAGGACGCGCGGTAAGACTGAGAAACCTACACATCACCTCCCCTCACTTCACCCCCTCTAATATTAAGAACTCTTCTCCGCTTATTACATCAAGGTGAAAGCACAAAATAATATCAACCTTTAACCACCAGGATGGCACCCAAGAAGAAACCGACAGAATCTACAATGCCTGACCCAAATTGCCCAGGCACTAAGCACTGTCATTCCTCAACCCCTACCAACGAACGAGAACTTGGAAATCCACCACCAAGTCTCGGCACACCAACCGCCCACCTTCTCGGGAGACGAAGACCCCACGACCCTCGAGGAATGGATCGAGACCTTCGACAGGGTATTCAGGGCAACCCAATGCCCCGAACACCGCCAAGTCGGGATAGCCTCCTTCTACTGAGCACCCCACTGAGCCGGGCCACTGAGCCGGGCCATCACGCCGACTGCCCGGGGAAGGGTCCTCACCCTAAGCAAGGCCAGGGTCGGAGATAGCAACATAGTCTCCGGAACCTTCCTAGTGAACGCCACCCCAGCCACCATACTATTTGACTCGGGGGCTACCAACTCATTTATAGCAACCGAATTCGCCACCCAGCTCGACCTTAACACCAGCACCAAGGTCCGGCTCCAAGTCAAGGTGGCCTCAGGCGAGATCATAAAATGTGATCGCATGCACGAACATGTGATAATCACCATCCAAGGGGTGGAATTTCCCAGCAATCTAATCCAGTTCCAACTGGATGGGATGCAAGTGATCTTGGGCATGGACTGGCTAGGGAAATTCCAAGCGCAAATCTTGTGCGGAGAGCAAAAATTGGTCCTACGAGGACCAGACGGTAAGAGGGTGTCATACCGCAGTATTCGCCAGGATCCGGGAATCAAGCTTGTAAACATGATGAAAATTAAGAAGTATCTGGGCCAAGGAAACGAGGCCTTCTTATGCTCAGTCGAAGACCTCAACGCCAAAATACTCGAACCACGAGACATCCCAGTGGTAAACGAGTTCACCGACATTTTTCCGGACGAAATTCCCGGGGCACCCCCGGCCAGAGAGGTCGAGTTCACCATAGACCTCACCCCGGGCGCCGCCCCGATCACTAAACCACCCTACCGACTGGCACCAAAGGAAATGAAAGAACTGAAAGCGCAACTCCAGGAACTACTAGATAAGGGTTATATCCGGCCCAGCACCTCCCCATGGGGGGCACCGGTATTGTTCGTTAAGAAAAAGGATGGGAGCACGCGCCTGTGCATCGACTACAGGGAACTCAACCAGGTTACAATAAAGAATAGGTACCCCCTTCCCCGGATAGATGACTTGTTCGACCAACTTAAGGGGGCAGGAGTATTCTCGAAGATCGACCTAAGATCCGGATATCATCAAATCCAAGTGGCCAAACCGGACATCCAGAAAACGGCCTTCCGAACACGTTACGGCCACTACGAGTTTACCGTGATGCCCTTCGGCCTCACTAACGCACCCGCCATATTCATGGACCTCATGAATCGAGTATTCCGACCTTACCTGGATGACTTCGTCATTGTGTTCATTGACGACATCCTAGTCTACTCCCGAGATAAAGAAGAGCATGGGAGGCACCTTCGCACATCACTACAAACCCTCCGAGAAAACCAACTCTACGCTAAATTCTCTAAGTGCGAATTCTGGCAAGACAACGTAGCCTTCTTGGGTCACGTAATAACCAAAGAGGGGATCAGGGTGGACCCCGCTAAGATTCGCGCCGTTAAAGAATGGACCACGCCAAGCTCACTCTCGGAGGTCCGAAGCTTCCTAGGCCTGGCTGGTTACTACAGGAGGTTTGTACCCGACTTCACCAAGATAGCCCAACCCCTCATTAAGCTCATGAAAAAGGAAACCCCCTTCCGATGGGACAACAACTGCATCTCGGCCTTCCAAGAATTAAAGGACAAGCTAACCACGGCGCCCGTGCTAGCTATCCCCTCCGGGACGAAAGAATTCGAGGTCTACAGCGATGCATCCAAGAAAGGGTTGGGATGCGTGCTGATGCAAAAAGGGAAGGTAATAGCATACGCATCCAGGCAACTCAAGACCCACGAAGAAAACTACCCCACCCATGACCTCGAACTAGCCGCTATCGTTTTCGCACTAAAGATCTGGAGACACTACCAGTATGGTGTGCAATGCAAAATCTACACCGACCATAAGAGCTTAAAGTATATCTTCACCCAAAAGGACCTAAACATGAGACAACGAAGGTGGCTAGAACTCATAAAAGACTACGACCTAGACATCCAATACCACGAGGGAAAAGCCAACGTCGTTGCAGATGCTCTAAGCCGAAAGACGACCCATTCCCTCAACACCACGTGGGTCCTACTGGACCAACTATACAGGGACTTCCAAAAACTACACTTAGAAATAATAGAGCAGGGACAAACCCGCCCTAATGCCTACCTACTCAACACGCAAGCCATACCCGCCCTCTTCGAGGAGATCAAAGCAGGGCAACATCAGGACCCGGAACTAGATAAGATTCGCCACGACCTAACCCAAGGGAAGGAAGGCCCCTTCGAAGCACACCCGGACGGTAGCCTCCGTTACAAGGGAAGGTGGTGTGTACCCTCAACACACCCCCACTTTAAACAACGGATCTTGGAGGAAGGACACAAATCCCCGTACTCAGTCCACCCGGGAGGTGACAAGCTATACCAAGACGTAAGGAGGACGTTTTGGTGGCTAAACATGAAAAAGGAAATCGCAGATTTCGTGGCCAGGTGCCTGAATTGCCAAAGAGTAAAGGCTGAACGATGCAGGCCCAAGGGACTCGTACAACCCCTCGAAATACCCCAAGGAAAATGGGATTCCATATCCATGGACTTCGTCGGAGGGCTACCCCCGACAAGAACCGGCAAGGACAAAATCTGGGTCATAGTGGATCGGCTGACCAAAACGGCACGATTCATTGCCATGAAGGAAACCTGGACAATGACGCAACTAGCCCAAGCCTACATAAACCGAGTGGTGAAATACCACGGAGTCCCCTGAAACATTGTGTCCGATAGAGATTCCAGATTCCTCTCACAATTCTGGAAATCACTACAATCAGCATTGGGAACGCACCTAAAGCTAAGCACAGCTTTTCACCCCACCACAGACGGCCAAACCGAGAGAACCATCCAAACCCTCGAGGACATGCTGAGAGCCTGCACACTAGACTTCCGAGGGACGTGGGAAGAACACCCAGACCTCATCGAGTTCTCGTACAACAACAGCTACCACGCGAGCATTCGAATGGCACCCTACGAAGCACTGTATGGTTAGAGATGTAGAACCCCATTATGTTGGGAAGATATGGTCAACCCGGTAACACTGGGCCCCCAATACCTACAAGACACCATAGCTAAGGTCAAACACATCCAGGAAAGGATGAAGGCCGCCCAAGACCGCCAGAAGTCTTACGCTGACCTAAAGAGGAAGCAAGCCGAATTCAACCTCGGAGACAAGGTCTGGCTAAGGATCTCGCTCACACGAGGAGTAATGAGGTTCGGAAGAAAAGGAAAACTCAGCCCCCGATTCATCGGCCCTTACGAAATCGTGGAGAGAATCGGAGAATTGGCCTACTGCCTCGCCTTACCCGTCGAGCTAGAACGAGTCCACAACGTGTTCCACGTATCTCAGCTAAAGAAATACATACACGATCCAAGCCACGTACTCCAACACGAGACCGTAGACCTCGACGAGTCACTAGTGTACGAAGAGAAACCCGTAAGAATCCTGGACACCAAAACAAGAAATACCCGGAACCGAGTCATAGAAATGGTGAAGGTCCTCTGGACCAACCACGGGATCGAGGAAGCAACATGGGAACTTAAAGACACGATGAAGGAATAGTATCCCGAGCTGTTCACTCCAGGTAACTAAGAGAAAACTTTCTTTTTCTCACCCGGGGCCAAGCTTCGGGGACGAAGCTTCCTGTTAAGGGGGGGAGAGTGTAACACCCCGTGTTACGAATCCTAAAACCAATTGATTAATTAATTAATTAATAGCCCAGGAGAAAGAATGAATTATAATGATTAATTAGGGAAAAAGGCCACCGTAGCCCATGGGCCCAAATATATAAACCCAACCCCTAACCCCAATAAGATTAAACTCTAAATAAACCCTTGGATCTATAAATAGAGAACTTAGGGAGCACCTAGAACCCCCACACGCCTAGACGCCCCACCACCCCAGGAGAGCTCCAAGAATTCCCTTAGAAGAAATCAAGAAAGCAAGAAAGCTTAAAGAAAGATCCTTCATAGCCAAGGAATTAATTAAGGCTAAGAGGTAACCCATGTCTCAACAAAACCTATTTTCATAGCTATGATTTCCCCCTTAGGGTTTCCCCATATTATTGTGTATTAATGACTTGTGATAATTATTGTTGATGATTGATGTGATGATCCCATGGGGGATCTTGATAATCTTGATATGGAGAGATTCTTGATAATTATGATATTCTTGATGATTATATCACTACAAGAAAAATAAAAAATCACGACAGAAACATCGCGACAGAGCGTAATCCGTTGTCAATTCGCAACGTTTTTTGCGATGGAACGTGTTCTGTCACGATTTTGCGTCGGAAATGATAACAGAAATCAATTCTGTAACTATTTATGGCGCAAAGTGAGAAAACACCCAGGAAATTTGCCGCGCCCACATTTTGGTGACGGATTTTGCGACAGATTAAGTTCTGTCACCACAACTGCGACGGAAAAGACAACGGTTGATGGTTCCATTGCGGTTTTGCTACAGAATCCGCGACAAAAATAATTCTGTTGCAATATTTGGCGCAAAGTCGAAAATATTCCCACGTAATCTTTGCACCAAGTGATTGACGACGGAGGTTGATGACGGAATATGCGACGAGACTTTTTTCCGTCCCGAAAGTATATAAATTTTGAAGTAAAATTTATTTTTGCTACAAAATGGGACGACAGAATCAATTCCGTCGCCAATATGTTGACACATTGGCGACAGAAAATGTGACGCCCTATATGTCTGTCGCGCTATGACGATGGAATCGGCAACGAAAATTAATTCTGTTGCGATGTTTGGTGCAATGGCAGATTTGACGTTTGAGGTTGGCGACAGAACTTACGACGAACGTTCATTCCGTCACTGAAATAATAACTATTTAAGTAAAGTTTACTTTTGCTACAGAATGCGACGACAAAATCAATTCTGTCGCCAATATGTTAACACATTGGCGACAGAAAATGCGACGCCCTATATGTCTGTCGCGCTATGGCAATGGAATCGACAGCAAAAATTAATTCTATTGTGATGTTTGTCGCAAAGATAGATTTGAATTTTGAGGTTGGCGATAGAACTTACGACGGTCATTCTGTCCGTCACTGAAATATTTAATTTTTTAAAGTAAAATTTAATTTTGCTGCACAATGCGACGACAAAATCAATTCTGTCGCCAATATGTTGACACATTGGCGACAGAAAATGTGACTTAATTTTTAAATGATTTTTAATATTTGTTGAAATAAATATTTTAATTAAAAGTTGTAGTTTTTTTTAAGTAATTCGACCAAAATTTATGAAAATTTTGAAAGCATGGTATATAAGCGTTAAAATTTAAATTTATTAAAGAAATTGAAAATTATATTGCATTTTTAAATATAAAATTATTATTAGCAAATATCGAGTTAGTACAATTTCAAGTACCTAAAGTTGGTATGGTACAAAATTAATATAAAATGTGATAGCATTGGTCTCTAATCTTGGGAAATTTTTGTATACCCTAATGATAACAACATTATAGTATTAAAAACATATGCAAAACTGAAGTCGTATTAACAAGAAATTACATTGAAATTCTCAAATTCGTAGTTAGCTTATTAACAATTAAAAATAAGTGTATCCTTACCAAAAAACAATGTATATATATAATGGGACTTTGTTTCATGCTATCTTGTTTTAAACATCATGTAAATAATTGGTTTAGCCTCAAAAGATCATAGATATTTACATAGATATGTTTGGTTTGTACAAATTAAATGATGAAGTTCATGTTTAGTAACACAATTAGCTTATCGGTCAATTTTGATGTATTTAATCACTATTATAGTTGTTTGATTTAGTTAAACAATCAATATGAATATTTGATTAACAATTTTTTAAAATACTCATTTTTATTATATCAAAAATAATTATTTTTATTTTATATTTAAAATTGTACTAAACATTTACCTATCTTAACTTTCGTGTTGATATATATATACACACACTCAGGGCCGGTCCTGGCCATGTAGGGTCAGGGCGACCGCACAGGGCCCCCAATTTTTGGGGTCCCAATTTTTTTATTAAATATTATATATATAATCTATTATTTTTTATACTTGATAATTATTTTTTTGAATTCATAGATTGGTGGTTCATTGTAATTGAAAATAAAATTTTAGAAGAATTGACATCAAAATTTTGGTGAATAATTTTGTTTTTAAATATCAACGAAAAATGACACTTTTAAATTAATTTTTGAATTGTATTCTCTCTTTGTTAAATTTTTATGCATTATATTTAGAATACAAATTTTAATTACATTTTTATTTTTGTTATATAATACAATAACTTGGAGTCTAAATGGAACGGTCATGCATGCACACACTAATAATATCTATACGCTTAAACAATATATTAATTTAGTTAATTAAACTATCGATAGCTAAAATTTAAAAAAAAAAAACTTTATCCATTGACCGAACTAAAATATTTTACTTTAAAAATTTATTAATTGATTTTTTTGTTCGATTATATAACATATTTTCACCAAATTGTACAGACTCCTAAAGATAATAATTAACATTTATGTGAATATTTAAATATAAGAAGATTTTTTTATCATACACAAATGTAAAAAATAATTAAATAATTAATTTTCTTAATTATTTAAGAAGTATATGTTTTATATTCATTAATCAAAAACTACATAATTTTTATAATATATATACTGAAAAAGCTAAATCCTATTTTAATTTACTAAAATCCTAAGTCCTATTTTAATTTACCTAAAATCCTAAAATACCTCAAATCTTAAAATAACTAATTTCCTAAAATCTCTACTCCATGATCTCTAATTCCTAAATTTCTGAAATATCTAACCCTCCTCGATTCAGACTCTACAACTTTGCAATGACGTGCTACGGCGAGGCTGCCAGGGGTTGCGGCAAGACGGCGATGGAGATCGAGGTTAGATTCTTTCTGGATACGGTGTGTGTATATATATAGTGTTTTTGCTTTGGATAGATACGTCGCGTATATATATATAGTTTTTTTTTTTTTGTGAGATACATATATATATTTGGATAGATACGTATATATATAGTTCTTTTTTGTGAGATACGTGTGTGTGTATATATATATATATATATATATATATATATATATATATATATATATATATATATATTGGTGAAATTTTACTTTGAAGGCCACTATTAGATGTTGTGGTCTTCCAAATGATCCTTCTGATGTTATGAAGGCCAATGCTCTGTAATATAATGTACACATCAGATCACTTGTTTTCTGTATATAAAATTAATGTGATACTTCATGTGTATACTATGCACTATATTTTCATCTCTTTTGTTTTTCTGTGTTGTTTTCTATTCCTGATACTGTGACACAACCAAAGTAGGCAACATAATGTTGTCGAGGAATATAATTGGTTCAAACCTTTTCAACCAACATATGCCGACAAAAAAATGTCTCTATTTTCTTTTAAATTTTAGAACAAAAAGCCTTTGATTCTGGGGGATTGTGGTGTGTGTTAATTTGTGTGTAGTTTGTCTTGTGATCAATGGCTTGGTAGTCTTGCAATTTGGGATGAAACTTTGGTCATGCAAATGTCCAGAAATAATATCAAAAAGATTAAAGGACTCAAAATTATGCATGCGCTCAGAAAACTATTAGCATACATTCTAATAGTCTAGCAAGGAGCAACTAAAGTTTATATTTTTACAATATTAATGCATTATAATATTATTTCTCTATTCTTAGAGGGGCATTCGATTCAAATATTGGAATAGGAATGATAATAGTAATATTATTTTAAACACTAATGATTGTTAAATATGTGAATGTATATATGTAGGTATTGGAATATGAATGATAATAATAATATTTTTTAAACACTAATGATTGTTAAATATATGAATGTTATATGTGTAGGTCTTTACATATAAGTATTATGGATAGAAGTTGGATGTATCAAATGCGAACTCAATGTGGTGATCTTAATCCAGATTTTATAAAAAGATTAGAAACATTTATTGAGTTTTTGCATGTAGTAAACCAGATTTTAAAATAATTATTATATATTTTTATGTTGGTAGAAACTTTATTGACATTATTGTTATAAAAACAGTTTGATTATATTATATTTTGCTTCTTGAGTTGATGTTTGAAATACTTTTATTATATATTTTAATCTTATTTGTTTTAATTTTTATTTTATTTTGTTTCTATTTTAACTAATTTTTAGGAAAAGCAATTTGGTCGTCGGCCATCATATTTTGAATTATTCAAGCATACACATACCAAAAAACATGATGACCAAACATTTATAGAAAGACAAACAAATCCATGTAAGTTTATTTATTTTGATTTTCCTTGAATGTATATGAATTTTTATAACAATTGTACTAATTTTTTAATTTTTTGCAGGAACAAATTGCATTGCAACGGGAGGTATTAACACAAAATGGAGAAGAAGTAGATGAGAGTCAATTGTACTATGATGGACTTGGCGGACATGATAAAAAAAAAGAAGAGTTTACGGACTTGGCTCATATGGTACATTAATTCGTAGCCCAATAAATGCTAACACATCGGACAATATAGAATCAACCTCAGAACCATCAGAGAATGCCTCGTTCTGCAAAGGTCCTAGATGAGATTGAGAATTTGAATGCTTTTAAGGTTCTTATGTAGTAAAAATTAAATGCTCTTGAGAGTGAGAGAGATGTACTTCATCATCACCGTCATCACGACTGAATTCACCTTGATTTGATTTTTCTTTTATGAATTACTATATTGTTTACACATTAATTTGGTATTAAGTACAACAAATTATATTGTATTTTAGTTTGAACATTAAAATTTTAACAAAATAATAATAATTACAAAAACATTAAATAATAATTTAGCAGAATTGCGATGAAATTATATCATGAAAAACAAATTTTGCGACGGAATATCTAGCAATGGAATTACTACGGAAATTTGTTCCGTCATTTGCTTACGACGAATTTGTGCGACGGAATACAAAATTTGCAACGGAAAAGTTTGACACGGAATTGCGACGACAATTTGTTTCGTCGTTTTTTAGGACGAAATTTTATGACGAAATAAAAAGGTTGCAACGGAAATGTTAGAGATGGATTCACGACAATCATTATTTCCGTCGTTATATTTCACGACAGATATATGCAACGGAATATGAGTTTTGCGACGGAATATTTTTTCACGCAATGGCGACAGAAAGAAACATATCCGTTGCCAAAATCGCGACGGACTCGTGACGGAATAACTTCCGTCGCCAACTTCACGACGAACAATTCTGTCACCATTTTCCGTTGACATCGCTTGCGACGGATTATTTCCGTCCCGAATTGAAATACGACAAACCTTGAGACTACGGACTGGATTCCGTCGCGAAAATGAAAATTTTCGTTGCAAAACGTGATTTGCGACGGAATTTAGCGTTTTCGCGACGGAATTTTTCCGTCGCGAATCGCGATTTTTCTTGTAGTGTATGGAGTTCCTGATGATTATGTGTTGTTCTTGATAATTGGGTGATGATCTGGATGATTATGTGTTATTCTTACCGAATCTTGCAATTAGAAGACGAACTGTATTCTTGTTGATATAAAAGTGATTACAACCCTAGGTTGTATCGTATGATCTTATTCTTGGATTATCGGGTGGGGAAATCGCATGTTTGGGTGTTGATTATACTTAGAAAAGCATGATAGGTTATGTGCCGTTCGTTCCTCGTATTTGATTCGTTAATTGTCTACGGGTTGTCGTTAATTGTGTTGTAAAGTGTCTAAGCATGGTTTCGGGTTCCATAACGGTTCCCGGGGCGTAAAGTGTGTGAAAAGAGTCAGTGGGGGGTAGGGGACCCGCCACCTACCCATAGCCATAAACCACCGCCTGGCAGTGGGTGGCCGGCGGGCGGGCAGCTGCCCGCCGGCGACCCGCTGCCCGGAACAGTAGAACCCGGCGGGTGGCCCCCCACCCACCGGCTACCCGCTGGAAATTCCCCCACCCCGGGATCCCGGCTTCCCCGTTTGATGTTTCCCCGTTCCCCGTGGTGTCCCGACGGACTCCGTTTATCGTGCCTATGTCTAGTTTGATGTTTCGGGTACCGTTCGTAGGTTTATGAGTCTATTATATTGCATGCTAGTTGAATTGGTATCCCGTTGACCTAGGTGGAAGAAGTATGAACCCCTTAGGACTATTCCTAGTAAGTGATGGATCACGCATAGGTTTTGTTATACGTTTTCTCCCCCTTCCTAATGTGTAATGTGGGTTGCATGTGCTTGCTATGTGTTATGTGTGTGTTACCCCAATTCGGTTGCGATCGGATTGGTTATCCTGAGCTGCGGTTCAGAAGCTGGCTGCGGTCAGATTGATACTCTTGGGCTGCGGTCCACCGTTTGGTTGCGATCAAACGTTTCTATACGAGCTGCGGTTCGTCTTTTTTCCTGGCTGCGGTCAGATGACATTCTCTTGGGCTGCGGTCCACCGTTTGGTTGCGATCAAACGTTTCTATACGAGCTGCGGTTCGTCCTTTTTCCTGGCTGCGGTCAGATGACATTCTCTTGGGCTGCGGTCCACTGTTTGGTTGCGATCAAACACTATGATGAGATGCGGTTCATCGGTCGGTTACGATCGACCCCTCCGTGTTGCGATACGGGGCAGGGTGCTGCGCGGCCGCGTCAGAGCTATATGCGCTGACCCTCATGTATGGGCATGCGATTGGTCCTGTGGCGCCAACAAAGTGTGCTATGTGTTGAGATATGGATGGGTGGTGATCATGAGTGTCTTGGGGGATGTGACTACGGGAATTATGTTGGGGATTGTTGATGTTGAGTTATGGTTATTGTTTATGCTTTGCCTTATCTGCCTTATCTGTTGTGAACTGCATATGCTCGTTATAACTGTTGCTTGTGTCTGGCCTTATCTGTCGAGTCATTCCCGGTTTTAAAGCTAGAGTTTGTAGGATATATCTTCATGCTCAAAATGGTTTTCATATATCTATTTATATCTCTATATGTATTGTATTTCAACGCGTTGGAGTGGGTTACCAGCATCTCTCGCTGAACAGATATATTTGGCTTTCAGGCGCAGAAGAATAAGTCACTGGAGCGCGCTAGAACTTGGAACGTAGAAGTAGATAGTTCCCTTTTTGGCCTGCGTGCCATGCTTATGCGTTTACATTATTGAGGATATTAGTAGTTAGCCTGTGCACCTGAGTTCTCTAGCTCAGGTGTGGCATAGCACCCCATACTCTTGTATTATGTTTTGGGATTTAATGAGATTTCACCTTTATTCTATAAGTTTTAAATGTCTTGAAAATCTGGGGTGTTATATACACGCTCCTATGTCAAACAATCCCTTCGGGGATTTTCTCCTTCAAACACAAATTCAAGTCCAAAACATGTCAAAACTCACCAAGCACAACAAAATGACTTGAACCAAGGAAAATGCCAAGCAATGGCACAAAGGAAACATAAACACAAGCTCTAGATATGCAATATCACAAGATAAATGCATAAACTCTCACATTTCATATCAAAACACAAGTAGAAGCCAAGAAATCATATATATGTAAGCAAAATAGGTTTTGTAGAGCATGGGTTACCTCTTGAAGACCAAAAGACTCTTCTTACACCACAACAAGCTCTCCACTAAGCTCACTAGCCAAACCCACTTCAAGATCAAACCAAAAGATCATAAAGATCCAAACTTTAAGAAAAAGACAACCAAGATGGAACCAAAATGACTAGACAAGCTTAGATCTTACCCTTCTAGATGCCAAAATAGAGGAAAGATTGAATCTTGGAAGCAAAACTTGGAATCTTGACAAAGGCTTCTTTTGGTTTGAAGAACAAGCTACTCTTGTTTTCTAGAGAGAAGGTAGAGATATTTTCTAGGAAATGTAAGGGAATGAAATGAAGAAGTCTTCTAGGTTTAGGTTACAAAACTAGCTCTTGGTGAAAAGACAAGGATACCCTTACTAACTCTTAGAAAGTGTAAGGAACATGGGAACTCCTCTCAAAGCACAAGGTACAACACCACTTAAAGATTGACTAGTCAAATACAAGTCCTTGAGTATCAAAAATCAGGATTTAAGGAATCAATTCCTCAAAAGAAATAGAATTAATTACTCAATTAATTCATGGTTTGGAGTGTGGATTTTTGGGGTGTCACAAGAACTCACAACCTCACCGCGCAACCTAGAGACCTAAGCCGAACACTTAGCTTCTTAAGGTCGCTTAGAGGTCTCAAAACACACTTAACCACTTAAAAAGTCTAGACTTAACTCTTCCTAGGCTCAAACATAGGCTCTTATACCAACTATAACACCCCCCAAACAAGACCTATATAAAAGCCTTAACACATGCAGATTAAACGACAAAACTAGCACAGTGGAAGATAAAAACGAAACCGGATAAAAAGAAATCCAACGGGGTGTCACACCACGTCTACCAAACACGGTAAACGCTACGGCAAACAATCTGCAAGTGTGTACATCTATCCCAAACTTCTGTCTAACTACATCGGCGCACAGGCCAGAAAAACAAGGATAAAGGTGCTAAGCTACCAGGCTCTAGACATCGCGCTCGTCTAAACATCACCTGAAAGATACAAAGATAAACATTGGGACGACGCCCGGTCAGCGAATAATGCTGGTAACCCACCAATACCGTTAAGTATCATAAATAGATAGATATAAGTCATAAAAACCATTTCTGAAACGGAATACATATATATATAAGTCAAAACCAAGATCAACTGTCAACACAAGACTCATCACTCACAAGGATAACACGGGAACACATCCCAAACCACAAAGGTTAACCACACGCAAGGATAAAAACTCACCCAACGGCAACACAACCAAACACGACACAAGCCTCCGTGACTACACACGTCACGAGAGAAGATCACACAATGCCGGCTTTACAAGCCCTCGCAACATCACCCATCACGAGTTGGTATGCCTTCATTATGCCCTGTTCCAACCTTATGGCTACCCCCAACCTTGTACCTTCTTTCCAACCATTACCTCTAGGACCCCTGTACTTCTTAGTCCAACTTTATTCCCCCGGGCCCGTCGTCCCCCACCAACGAAAACCACCAATCACGACAACGCATGCCCGGATAACACATGTTATCCCCCATAATCGTGAACCCATCACTCAGGCCACAACTCCATAATCACGTCACGGCCACCACGAGGACTGCTGCAATACCTTGGTGACTAGTGTCCCATACCACTAATCGTGCAATCCAGGTAGAGCCACACACGCACCACAACTCAACAAGAGTCAAACAACGGATCACAACGAAGGTATGAAACATACTCAATCAAGGAACGGGTCACAACCCAACGACAACAACGATGGATAACACAAGTTATCATCACCCAAACGGAAGGTACAAACCACACATACGCTAGCATTAAGACAACAAACTAGCATGCTTATCAACGGGGAAACTCAAGATAGTTCTGAGGAACACACGAGACACCTCTTGGTCCAACGAAGCACAATGTTGAACACTTAGCATGATTCAAGACACCAAAGTCCTACATGGGTACCTACCATATAGTTCTTGACGTACGAAACATCAAGAAGACACTCAAATAGTTCCACAAAAGAACAACAGGAAGCCAAAAGACCAAATACCGAGTCAAACAAATCACGGGGAACAAATCCCATCTCAACGCCATCGTGGTTCCCGTGGGTGGACCCACGGGTAGGCTCCCACCCGTGGTTCTGCCCGCGGGTACACTACCCACGAGGCTTATGTTCCTCGCAGGTGGGCGGCGGGTGGAGCTCGACCTGCCGTTCCGCCCGCGGGTACATCTACCTGTGCAAAATAATCCTTTCGGGGATTTTCTTCTCCAAACAGAAATTCAAGTCCAAAACATGCCAAATCTCACTCAATACAACAGAATGACTTGAACCATGGAAAATGCCAAGCAATGGCACGAAAGAACCCTAAACACAAGCTCTAGATATGCAATATCACAATACAAATGCATAAACCCTCACATTTCGTAGCAAAGAACAAGTAGAATCCAAGAAATCACATATAGGTAAGCAAAATAGGTTTTGTAGAGCATAGGTTACCTCTTTAAGACCAAAAGACTTCACTTTACACCACAACAAGCTCTCCACAAGGCTTACTTTCCAAACCCACTTCAAGATCAAACCAAAAGATCATAAAGATCTTACCTTTAAGAAAAAGACAACTAAGATGGAACCAAAAGCACAAGATGAGCTTAGATCTTACCCTCCTAGATGCCCAAATAGGTGAAAGGTTGAATCTTGGAATCTTGACAAGGGTCTCAACTTGGCTTGGAGAATAAGCTACACTTCTTTTCTAGAGAGAAGGTAGAACTATTTTCTAGGAATTGTAGGGAACGAAATGAAGAAGTCTTCTAGGTTAGGTTACAATACCAACTCTTGGTGAAAAGACAAGAATACCCTTACTAACCCTTAGAAAGTGTAAGGAACAAGGAAACTCCCCTCAAAGCACAAGGTACAACACAACTTAAGGTTGACTAGTCAAATTCTAGTCCTTGAGTATTAAAAATCAGGATTTTAGGAATTAATTCCTCAAATAAAAAATAGTATTAATTACTCAATTAATCCATGGATTGAATGTGGATTTTTGGGGTGTCACACAAGTATTTCTTGGGAGGCGTGTGTCACCGTGTGTGTGATTGGTACCCTCGTGTACTATGAATTGGTGGTTTTGTTGGTAGTTTGTTGGTGGGGGACGATGGTCCCAGGAAGGAAAATCCACACTCCAATCCATGAATTAATTGAGTAATTAATTCTATTTCTCCTGAGGAATTGATTCCTAAAATCCTGATTTTTAATAGTCAAGGACTAGAATTTGACTAGTCAATCTTTAAGTTGTGTTGTACCTTGTGCTTTGAGAGGAGTTCCCTTGTTCCTTACACTTTCTAAGAGTTAGTAAGGGTATCCTTGTCTTTTCACCAAGAGCTAGTGTTGTAATCTAAACCTAGAAGACTTCTTCATTTCATTCCTTACAATTCCTAGAAAATATCTCTACCTTCTCTCTAGAAAAGAAGAGTAGGTTGTTCTTCAAGCCAGGTGAGACCTTTGTCAAGATTCCAAGTTTTGCTTCCAAGATTAAATCTTTCACCTATTTGGGCATCTAGAAGGGTAAGATCTAAGCTTGTTTAGTCTTTTTCGTTCCGTCTTAGTTGTCTTTCTCTTAAAGGTAGGATCTTTATGATCTTTTGGTTTGATCTTGAAGTGGGTTTGGCTAGTGAGCTTAGTGGAGAGCTTGTTGTGGTGTAAGAGAAATCTTTTGGTCTTCAAGAGGTAACCCATGCTCTACAAAACCTATTTTGCTTACCTATATATGATTTCTTGGACTCTACTTGTGCTTTGCTTAGAAATGTGAGTGTTTATGCATTTATCTTGTGATATTGCATATCTAGAGCTTGTGTTTAGGGTTCCTTTGTGCCATTGCTTGGCATGTTCCTTGGTTCAAGTCATTTTGTTGTGTTTGGTGAGATTTGGTGTGTTTTGGACTTGAATTTGTGTTTGGAGGAGAAAATCCCCGAAGGGATTTGTGGTGATATCTGGACGTTCCCGCGGGCGGGGCACCACCCCCCAGCCTACTCGCGGGTACAGCCTCGTGGGATATTGTTCCCGCGGGCGGGACCACGGGTGGGGCACTACCCGTGGGTCCACCCGCGGGTACATAGTTGTGGCGATGTCGGGATTTGTTCCCCGTGATTCGGTTGTCTTGGTGTTTGATCTTTTGGCTTCCCGTTGTTCTTTGTTGGAACTATTTGAGTGTCTTCTTGATGTTTCGTAGGTCTAGAGCTATATGGTAGGTATCCATGTAGGATCTTTGGTGTCTTGATTCGTGCTAAGTGTTCAACATTGTGTTTCGTTGAACCAAGACGTGTCTTGTGTGTTCCTCGGAACTATCTTGAGTTTCCCCGTTGATAAGCATGCTAGTTTGTTGTCTTAATGCTAGCGTGTGTGTTGTTCGTACCTTCCGTTTGGTTGATGATAACTTGCGTTATTCATCATTGTTGTCGTTGGGTGGTGACTCGTTCCTTGATTGAGTAAGTTTCATACCTTCGTTGTGATTCGTTATTTGATTCGTGTGAGTGGTGGTGCGTGTGTGGCTCTACCTGGATTGCACGATTAGTGGTATGGGACGCTAGTCACCAAGGTATTGCAGCGGTCCTCCTGGTGGCCGTGACGTGATTATGGAGTTGTGTTCCTTCGAGAAAGGTTCACGTGATTGGGGGATAACATTGTGTTATCCGGGCATGTTTTGTCGTGATTGGTGGTGGTTCGTTGGTGGTCTATTGGTGGGAGACGACGGTCCCGGAGGAATAAGGTTGGACTTTGCTGTACAGGGGATTCTGGAGGTAATGGTTGGCTTGAAGGTACAAGGTTGGGGGTAGCCATAAGGTTGGAACAGGGCATAAGGAAGGCATAGCAACTCGTGATGGGTGATGTCACGAGGGCTTGTGTAGCCGTTGTTGTGTGATCTTCTCTCGTGACGTGTGTAGTCACGGAGGCTTGTGTTGTTTGGCATGTGTTGCCGTTGGGTGAGTCTTTATCCTTGTGTGTGGTTAACCTTTGTGGTTGGGATGTGTTCCCGGTGTTATCCTTGTGAGTGGTGAGTCTTGTGTTGTATTTTGATCTTGGCTTTTGACTCATATATATGTATTCCGTTTCGAAAATGGTTTTTATATCTTATATCTACCTATTTATTATTGTGATTTAATTCTTTCTTTTGGGTAATTGATTAAATGACTTAATTGATTTTAGGGATCGTAACACGGGGTGTTACATATATATTGTATGCTAGTTAAATTGGTGTCCCGCTGACCTAGGTGAAGGGAGTATGAACCCCTTAGGACCATTCTTAGTATGTGAAGGATCACGCATAGGTTTTGTTATACGTATTCTCCCCCTTCCCAATGTGTTAATGTGGGTTGCATGTGCTTGCTATGTGTTTTGTGTGCATGTTACCCCGATTTGGTTGAGATCAATCGGGCTATACGGGCAGTCGGGTGGGCTGAGAACCATACCAACTGTTAACCAGGCTGGTAGAGACCGGTCAGGTATATAAATATTATATTGGACTAAGTTCCACTATACGGGCAGTCGGATGGGCTGAGAACCATACTGGCTGTTAACCAGGCTAGTAAAGACTGGTCTGGTATATAAATATTATATAGGACAAAGGTCCACTATACGGGCAGTTGAATGGGTTGAGAACCATCCCAACTGTTAACCAGGCTGGTAAAGACCGGTCAGGTATATAAATATTATATAGAACTGCGGTTCATTAGTCGGTTGCGATCGACTCCTCCGTAAGGTGAGACGAGGCAGGGTGCTGCGGGGCCGTGTCAGAGCTATATGCGCTGACCTTCATGTATGGGCATGCGATTGGTCCTGTGGCGCCAACAATGTGGGCTATTGGATGAGATATGGATGAGTTGTGTTTATGAGTATATTGGGGGATATGACTATGGGATTTATGCTGGGGATTGCATATGTTGGGTTATGATTATTAATTGTGCTCAGCTTTATCTGTCTTGCCTGTTGTGGATTGTATACGCTTGTTATAACTGTTGCTTGTGTCTAGCCTTATCTGTCGAGTCATTCCCGGTTTTAGAAGCTAGAGTCTCGTAGGATATATCTTCATGCTTCAAAATGGTTTTCGTATATCTATATATATCTCTGTATGTATTGTATTCAACGCGTTGGAGTGGGTTACCAGCATCTCTCGCTGAACAGATATATTTAGCTTTCAGGCACAGACGAGTAGATCACTGGAGCGTGCTAGAAGCTTGGACGTAGCTTAGATAGTTTTTCCCTTTCGGCCTGCGTGCCATGATTTAGTACTGATACTATTTGAGGATATTAGTCAGTTAGCCTGTGCACCTGAGTTCTCTAGCTCTGGTGTGGCATAGCACCCCATACTCTTGTACTATGTTTTGGGATTCAACGAGATTTCACCTTTATTTTATAAGTTTTAATTATCCTTAAAATCTGGGGTGTTACAGTTGGTATCAGAGCCTAAGTAGACCCTAGGACAAGACTCTTAAGACCAGACTTTAGGACAACAGGCTTGAACTCTAAGTATTTAGGAACATAGGATTCAGGAATCTTAGGACACGCGGTGAGACTGTGAAACCTAGACATAATCTCCGTTACCTGGAGAAAACTTTCCCCGTTATCACAAAAAGGGACATCAAGCCCCAATTTAACGTTCTTATAAACAGTGACCCAGGAAGACGACAACATGGCACCCAACAGAAGACAATCAAGGACTCCAGAACCCGCCACGCACGACCCCCAAACCCAAACGCTACAACAACTAACACAAGTCACCCAAGCACTGAGCGACGTGGCTCTCCGCAACGACAGGCCCCCACCACTTCTGTCGAGCGCAAACGCAGACTTCGCCCAATAAGTCTCTAACCAGCGACCACCCACGTTCTTAGGAGAAGAGGATCCCGTGATCCTGGAGGAATGGATCCGAACCCTTGACAAAATTCTCAGATTAGTGGAATGCCCAGAAGAACGCCGCGTGGAGATAGCCTCGTTCTACTTCGGACACGAGGCCGATCTCTGGTGGATCCACGAGGGTCCCAATTACCAACAAGAACCGGGGTTCAACTGGGAGCAGCTCAAAACGCGACTACGAGAGCGATTCTATCCAACACACGTGAGGGCATCCATGTACAAGGATTTTCTCCATCTAAAACAAGGGGCAGCTACCGTCATGGAATAGCACAAACGATTCCTTGAACTTGCACGCTTCGCACCAGAACTAGTCCCCACCGAGGTGACCAAAATAGAAAGATTCGTATCGGGCCTCAACTTTGAAGCCCGAAAGGCACTAGTGGTAAGCAGGCCTCGGACTCTCAACGAGGCCTACTCCAGTGCCGCTAACCTCTACCGAATCCAACTACTCCAACGCGGGGTCCAAGAGCAAATACGAAAGAGGATCCCCGGAGGAGGGGCACCACCAGTAAAGAGAGCAAGGAACGACACCAATACGAGACCGAGTAACCTGACCAACCAAAGGCCACCCCTGGGGAACAACGACGCCAACACCAGGAGCTTTCCTTGTCCAAAGTGCAACAAGAACCATAGAGGCAAAGATTGCATGGGCAATCCCTTGCGGTGCTTCAACTGCGGAGAAGAAGGACACAAGGCCTTCCATTGCCCCCAACCCCAGAAACCACGCACTTCCACCATGGGACAACATTGGGGCACCTCTCATCAAGGAAACTACGGCGCTCCTGGGAAAATATTCGTCATGAGCCGCACTCAAGCCGGCCTCGGGAATGAGAACAATCTCGAGGAAGGAAACCCAACCCAGAAGACGAGGACCACGCAGACCCCGTGGGAGAAAGCCAAGAAAACGAATTCTGTCTAGGATAAGTCGGCAATTTCCTTGTAATCACCTTCGTAGTGGAACTACTTACTTAGCTTAATTACTTGGAAATATTATAAATAAAAGAATAGTTCGAAATTCGGTCCTAATTGCGGGGGGGGGGGTAGAACTAAAACTATACAAACTAACCAAACCTCACCACTAAAAGCCGAAATAAGGAAAAGACAAGGGCCCCATCATCAAAGAGCCTAGTGTTACCAATGAAAATTAAACTCTTAACCTCCCACTTACAAGACCAAGGTCTTGACCACTAGGCTAGGGGTGTTTCTTGAAACCACAAGGGAACACTTTCTTCTTAAAGCCCTACAAGTCCCTAAACCCACAAAAATCCCCAAATCAAAAACCCTTCTTCTCCTTCTTCCACACCCTCTCTCTCTCTCCCTCTTCCCTTCCTTCCTCTTCCGCTCGTCCGACCGCCCCCATGAATCACCACCGCCAACCACCAAACCACGCGCAGCCGAACGCCGCCACCGGCCGAACAGCATCCGTCCGCCCACGCCACCGCGCCGCCGCCTAAGCCGACCGCCCCACCATCACCCACGCTACTCCCAGCTGCAACCCGCTGCCACCACTGCCCAACGTCGCCATCCCGCCATTGCTCGCTCGCCGCCCTGCGCTGAAACCCGCCTAGCCGCCGTCTCCCTCGCAAACACCGCGCCACCGGGAATCTCGCCGGAAAACGTGTCGCCGCCGACTCACCGGAAAATCCACCGGAAAGTTCGCCGGATAATTTTCCACCAAGAGAAGCTCCACAATGCCGAAAAAGCCCCTCGGAACACGCATTCCGGAGTGGAGCAACGCTGATTACACCGTGATCGGAGGTAAAGCCCTTGAACCCAACCAATTTTCTCAGGAATTGGTTGATATGCTTAGACACCAAGGGCTTTTAGATACATATCTCACCATCACGGGGGATACGTACCCCGAATTGGTGAAAGAATTCTATCAACATCTTGAAGCCACCAAACGGGGCGATAAGCTAGAAATCACCACCAAGGTCCGCGGCAAGGAAATCATACTTTCCGAAGGCCGTTTGGACAAACTTTTGAAATTGACCACCACGGGTGTGTCAAGCTATGACCGAAAGGGGTTGATCGATACCCAAAACACGGGATACAAGGACTATCTCGGGTACCTACTCGGGAGAGAAGACGGATTCACCGCGGCCACACAACCAAATAGGAAGTGTTGGTCCCAAAAGAGGTTAGGTGAAAGTCTAGAGGGGGGGGGGGGGGGTGAATAGACTTTCAAACTTTTTCGCACAGCACAACAATTGCTAAGACAGAGATAAACCAAAACTCTTAACTAGATTGTGAGAGTATGGTGCACAGCGGAAATAAATAAACATAGAGTGTGTGTGAGATTGTGTGAGCAGTATATCTTCGTGAGAGCGTATATGTAAAGAGCAGTATTTAAAGAAAGCAGTAAAGAACACAAGACAATTATAGTGGTTCGCGAGGTGGTGTAATCCTCCTACTCCACTTGCTCTTTTCTCCAAGAGCCAATTCACTATATCTACCACTCCTTGGTTCCAAGATACAATGAATTTCCATGATCTAGTGCTTTGATCACAAAGCCCGCACTAATCACGCCCAGTGACACCACACTGCTGCTTCGGGTTTCACGTCGCCGCGCTACTATCCCAGGATTTCACGACTCCGCGTTACTTTCCCCCCGTCTTCCACACTCCGGTAGAAACGTATCCCGTGATCTGGTGCTTTGATCACCAAGCCCACACCAATCACACCCAGTGCCTCCGACACTGCTGCTTCGGATCTCACAGCTCCGTGTGACAATCCAGGATTTCACAGCTCCGTGCTACTTTCCTCCCTTCTCTTGTTTTGCTCCAAAACAAGTGTTGTCTTGCTTCCAACTTCTGAGACTCTGTAGATGATCTTCAATGATGCGCAGGTCTCTTTGATGAAGATAAACACTCTGTAATGATTTCTCTTGATAGCTCTGAGTGTTTTCTCTCTTTGAATATATCAAGTAAAGCACTTGATATTTTTTCTCTGTTTTGCTCTGTTTAAGAACTCTCTGAATATTTTTCTCTTGATGCTCTCTGAGTTCTTTTTCTCACACTTGAAGATTTTAGCTTTTTTAAGCTTAATTGCTCTATTCGATCCTTTGATGGATTCGAATTTTCTGCTCTCTTATTTTTGAGTTCGTTGTATGCTCTTTTGCTCTTATTGACTGCTCTTCTTCAAGTCTTCATATCTTCATCATTTTATAGCTGGTGATGAGAATTCGTCCGTTGGAAAGAGACGCTCCCATGTCAGAGATCTTATCTTATCTTCTGCAAAAAATGTCAGAAAGAGATAAGCTAGCCGTTTGAAAGATCTTCATCTCCATGTAAATGAGCTCCCAAACTTCATCTGATATTCCTCTGTTTTAACGTTGGATGGAAATATCTGGGTCTTAGTTTTGCTGTAGAATGGCTTCTCTGATTAGCTCTGAAATGGTCCTTGTATCTTTGGGATTCAAAATATAATCTTTATTTTAATCCCATACTAGTTAGACTAGTATTTTCCTTGTGAGAATATTTTTCACTGTAAGTTCTGCTTCATCTTCTTCATTCTCACGTTCTCACGTCTGGGTGTTCTCAGACTGGCTTTGAACTTCCACCCAATTTGAATTTCTCCATTGTAATTGACACCCAATTTCAATTGGCTTGTAATTGACACCCAATTTGAATTTCTCCATTGTAATTGACACCCAATTTCAATTGGCTTGTAATTGACACCCAATTTGAATTTCTCCATTGTAATTGGCTCCCAATTGATGTGTTGACTTCGAAATTGGACTTCTCTTTGAATTTCATCTCAATTCAATTGCGGCTTGTAATTGACACCCAATTTGAATTTCTCCATTGTAATTGGCTCCCAATTGATGTGTTGACTTCGAAATTGGACATCTCTTTGAATTTCATCTCAATTCAATTGCTCCTCAATGTCTTCTTTTAATTGGTCCCCAATCTGAATTGCATCCCATACTACAACTTGAATTGGCTCCCAATTTCAATTCAATTTCAATTCTACATTGGCTCCCAACTTGAATTGATTCCATTTTCAATTCAATTTCAATTCTACATTGGCTCCCAACTTGAATTGATTCCATTTGAAACTTGCTCCCAATTTCAATTTCTCTGAACTAGCTCCCAATTTCAATTAATCTCAATTTCTCTTAAACTGGCGCCCAATTTCAATTGCATAGAAAATCGGCTCCCCATTTCAATTGCTTCGAACTAGCTCCCAATTTCAATTTCTATGAAATCGGCTCCCAAAGCTTAAACTAGCGCCCAGCTCCCAAGTGCAATTGCATCTCAATTGCCACCCAATTTCCACTTGTAATCGGCGCCCAACTCCATCAGATTAATTTAATTTGACTTCTCAAATTTTACCTTGTAAAATTGTTGATGGTGAGTTTTGAACTTGAGCCATTTCGGATAATATATCAAGCATCATCCACTTCGTCCGTACAGCTTTTAATTAAATCTCCAATCACATTTGATGTACTTCTTTCTTTCCATAGATGCTTGATCTCTAAGTCAACTTCATGCATTCTTCCAATATTAATTTTCTTCACGAAAATTCTTCTGGGATATCTTCTTTGAGTAGGAGCGACGTGAATATTGTATCATTCATCTTCTTCTTCAATTTGTCATTTTCTCCAGACAAATTCTTGATTTTTGGCTTTATATCTTCTTCTTCTATTTTCATCCATTTTCCTCTGTTTTTCTCTTTTCATAATTAAATAATTTCCCGATCATGGTCTAAGACTCTACTAGACCTATAAATGAAATTGGGGGATCTACAAATACAAATTTGGCATATCAAAACCATTACACTTTATTCCTAACAATTTCCCCCCTTTTGATAATGCCAAAACCTATACTCAGTCATTGGCTTTAAGTCTTTGAAAAATAATCTTTTTGCTCAATTTTATTTGACAAAGCCAAGATGAGTTTAACAAATGGTTTTCTAGACACAATCAAAATAAAAATTGTGAATTAATTTTTAGACAAGCTCCTAAACGCATCTTGAATTATTTTTTATTTTGATCATCATCAATTTTTAATTTTGTCGTGCGTTTGACATATTTCTTGTCTTTTAATTCACGAAAGTCTAATTACATTAAACAAATAAAATTAAAGACTCAAAATAGACCATGGGAAATTATTATTGATATATTTTGAATTTATAGAGAAAAACGCAACAGAGGTTCGAAAATAGAGAATATCAGCTGAAGAGAATTTTCAGATTACCTTCTGGGTTTCTTCACACCAAAGTCTTTCTTCAAAATTTCTTTGACATGTTCTCTGAGCTTGAAGAA
Organism: Ipomoea nil; assembly: GCF_001879475.1. Lineage (NCBI taxonomy): Eukaryota > Viridiplantae > Streptophyta > Magnoliopsida > Solanales > Convolvulaceae > Ipomoea > Ipomoea nil. The sequence goes on along the minus strand of NW_017619271.1, from coordinate 340,653 downwards.
ATCATCTTTGAACTTTGCATTCTGAAATTTCTTTGTAAGCTGTCCGACCATGTAATGTCCAAAAGCTTCTTTGATGTTGTTGCCCGGAAGAACTCCGTTTTCCCACCATAAGACACATTCTTCGAAGCTTCTTTCTTCTCCAAGATTCATGCCCATATTTCCGGTGAAATCTCTTAGTTCATACCACATCTCGGTTCTTTTCCTTTTGCCTTCTTCTTCTTTATTCTTCTCCGAGATCCATTGGGCTTGATCGGCGGCAGGCCATTTCTTGATCATGCTTGGTAAATTTTCTTTGGTCCATATTGTTGTCTGAGTGGCGGTACCCTTAGAGCATTTGAACCAGCCACGCTGTTCAGCAACCTTTGATGTACTCGTACCAAGACTAGGATTCGCGAACTGAGCAAAACCAATCTGAGATGGTCCTTGTGAGGATTGTCCGCGGCTTCGGCCTCTACCTTGAGTAGACATTACTGGCTGTTGTTGACTTCCAAGAATAAATTCTTGTTGTTGCAAAGCCAAGTGACTGAGAATTTCTTCCCCCCTTTTGGCGTTATCAACCAAAAATGCAAGGGTCTTAAAATCTCGGTCTTGGTTTGCCTTCACAGTTTCAACACTGTTGTGTGTTTCAATGGAAACGGTTTGCACGTTGTCAAGCATATTTGTTGTAACTGCGAGTTCAGCTTCAAGTTTGTTGATTCGGCTTTCTTGGTCTTGAATCGCCTTGATTTGTCGCAAGTGACGTTCGTTGTGAATCTTTTCAGCTGCTTCACGCTCCTTCTTCATGAGCTGAATGACTTCAAGTAAGCCTTTCGTCACTTCTCCTTTCAGAATTCTTTCTGCTTTGTCAATCTGAGTCTTCAAAGAATTTTGATGCTCCATTAATTCTTTCAGATTGACTCGGGTATCTGTGTGTTGTTGTTCTAGCATTTGGTTTTGTTCAACCAATTTTTCTCCAATTGTTTGTCAAACAACATCACTGGATTCGGCCACTTTGGCAAATAAGGATGAAAATATGTCATCTTCTTGTTCATCCATCTGCACAAAGTTTTGAGGGGATCCGAACGGACTTCTATTCGGATTTGTGAGAACAACTGTATCAATAAGTTGCATCCCTTCTTCTTCAGGTGATTCGGCTTCTTGATTGAGATCACCAATTTCTTCTTCTAAGACCTCTGTTCTCGTGTAGTTCTCTGTAAATAAATCTTCATTTTCTAGAGCAGGGTCCATGGTAGGCATGGTAGACTCGGTATGGTGTACCGGCAATACACTGGATAAATCCTCTGTGATTTGCAGTCTATTCTCAGTATCAACTTCTACTGCAACTTCCACTGGTATATCCCTTCTTCTTTCTTCTGACACTTCTCCTCTTAATTCTTTTCTTCTTTTATCCCTTTTGTAGCCATAATATAATTTTTTTTTAAATTCCCATTTTATTTTATTTTTATTCATATATTTTTTTGTGTGTCTTTTTGGCTACGAAACTTTTGATCTTTTTATATACGTAGGGATTTTTCATTTTGTAGGAGAGAGAGACAGAGAGAAAATAGAGATAGACAAAACCAGTAGCAAAAACATCCAAAAACTTTTATTTATCTCCTTCTTAGGGAGAAAGAGAGATAACATTTTTGGATCAGGTCACATCACATATTCAGGCTTCATCAGCAGAGAGACCAGCGCCGTGATTAGTCTCAAGATCAGCATGCGGTGGAGACGGAGAGCTTGATTTCAAAGTATAGACTAATCCGGGTTCCATTGAGAGTTGAGCAGATCGCTTGAAGCTGCGGGTTAGAGGACGAGAGGACAGTGGTGATGGCGTTGAACGTCGTAGCTGCACTGTTGAGACCTTTGGACTTCTTTGAACTTAATCCTTGGTTGGTGGTTGTCCTTCCTCTTCTTCAGAGAATAGGATGAGAGGATCGCTAGGTGTGTCTCCAACTTCATGTCCTCCATTTGCAGCACGTCGAGCCCTCAGCATCGCTTGTCTTGCTTGCTCGGCCACTCTCCTGGATGATCTTCTCTTTTCTTGATTCTTTGGAGTCATCGAAGCCTGCAAAAAAAAATGGATACAAACAAAAGAAATCTCCACACAGATTTGTTTGCTTCAGATCCTAATTTATAGGCCTAGGAAGGTGCTAGAACCGTGTGTACTAATGATGAAGAGGTTGAAAGGTTTTCTCTGGATATAGCCGACGTTTGGTTTCAAGAGGTGTGATGAGTGCTTTCGTGACTCTTCATTGGTCGAGAAAGCGGTGGATGTGATGGGTAGCGGTTTCTAGGAGATTTAATGAGGGATTAGGGTGACGATTTGAGAGAGAAAGGATCGGTTGGGAAGGGTGCTGATATAGGAGAGGATTATGGGGGGAGGTTTAGGTTGGGTGGAGGTTTAGAAAGGGTAGGAGTTTATGGGTGGAGGTTTTATGTTCAATTAAACTCTAATTTTCCTCCTTTATCTCCTGATTTCCTTCTCAAATTCGTGTACCACAAACATAATAACACTCAAACATCTCGTTAGTAGCAAAAATTACTCCACGAATAATTAATCACACATACCAAAATATTAAACACATATACACGGCATTCCTAATTAAAATACATACAATTTGGAAATTAACATAATTAACACACATATTCCTAATTTATAATTAGAAACAACTTTATATAAAATTTTACATCCTAAAAACAGATTTTAGAGACGAAAAATATTAGCTTAAAGCATTTTAACACATTATATCATATATATGCACAAAACACGTATCAAACACGTTAAATCACATTAGGCACATATATAATTAAATAAACATGGTAAATCATTTTTAGAGCAAATTGTTCATGCAAACAAGTTAGTTAATTTACAGAAACATGAACACATACTCAAAAACTGATTAACACATTAAAACATGCAATTTAAAGCAAATTAGCAAATAAATCAAGAATTGCACATTTTATCAAATTATTTTGCATGGCATATGATCTCACGTTAAATAACACATGCAAATACACAAATAAATTCCTAACACATATTGCAATTTTATCGCATAAATATTTCGAATAAAAACATGCATAGAAACACATAAAACAATTTATCCACGTAGAACAATTAATTTTGAGCACAAGTATCAATTTAAATAGAGATTAAGTTCAGTGATACTTAGCTCATTTCGATCATTCCCAACTCGTGCCTTAAGGTAGAAAATCTCGTTTCGCATAAACGCTTCGTGAGAATATCAGCAACTTGGTTTTCCGTAGGGATATATTCGATCTTCAGATTTTTCTTTTCAACGTGATCCCTTATAAAGTGATGTCGAATGTCGAAATGTTTGGTTCTTGAGTGAAGCACCAGATTGTGAGTGATAGTGATTGCACTAGTATTATCACAATAAATACTAACGTCATCACAATTAACTCCATAATCCTTCAATTGTTGCTTCATCCACAAAATTTGCGCACAACAACTTCCTGCAGCAATATATTCAGCCTCGCCGGTACTAGTTGCGATGGAATTTTGCTTTTTGCTGAACCAAGAAACAAGCCTTCCCCCTAAGAACTGGCATGTCCCGGAAGTGCTTTTTCTGTCTATTTTGCAACCTGCAAAATCCGCATCTGAAAAATCTGTTAGAGTAAAATCTGTACCTTTTGGATACCATAATCCAACATTGATTGTGCCTTTCAAATATCGTATGATCTTCTTTGTTGCGGTGAGGTGGCTTTCTTTTGGATTTGCTTGGAATCTTGCACACACTCCCACAGCATAAGAAATGTCCGGCCTGCTTGCAGTAAGATATAGAAGTGAACCAATCATTGCTCTATATTTTGTTTGATCGACATCTTTTCCATCTTCATCTTTGTCTAGCCTTGTTGATGTGCTCATTAGAATTTTGATCGATGATTTTCCATCAAGGCCAAACTTCTTTATCAAGTCACGGGTGTACTTTGCTTGATTGATGAATACTCCTTCTTTCAGTTGTTTGACTTGTAAGCCCAAGAAGTAATTCAATTCACCCATCATGCTCATTTCGAATTTATTCTGCATAAGCTTCAAAAATTTCTCACACAAAGAATTGTTAGTACTTCCAAAAATAATATCATCAACATATATTTGCACTAATAAAATATGATCACCATCTTGAATTCTAAATAAAGTTTTGTCAACAAGGCCTTTGGTGAATCCACAGCTTATCAAGAACATTGACAAAGTATCATACCAAGCTCTAGGTGCTTGTTTCAACCCATACAATGCCTTTTTAAGTTTGTAGACTTTATCACCTTCGCCTTTTACCTCAAAACCTGGGGGTTGTTCGACATAAACTTCTTCTTCGAGTAGACCATTCAAGAATGCGCTTTTCACGTCCATTTGATAAACAGTGAAATCTTTGTGTGCGGCGTAGGCTAGGAAAATTCTGATTGCTTCAAGTCGAGCCACTGGTGCAAAAGTTTCATCAAAATCAATTCCTTCTTCTTGAGAGTATCCTTTTGCAACGAGCATTGCTTTATTCCTAACAATCACGCCTTCTTCGTTTGCTTTGTTCCGGAAGACCCATTTGGTTCCAACAATATTGTGTTAGGATCGAAACTGGTTCACAACACCAAATTTACAATAGCAACTTGAACTGGAAAATATTGAGAATAAATTCTAGTGTAAGATTTAAAATAAATCATACACAGAGCAAAGAAAATTGAAGAAGAATTTTTTTCTGTATTGGCAAAAGGATAAAACAATAGGAATTACAAATATAACTCTCTATTTTTCTCTACAGAATTTTGCTATACTCTCTGTATATTTCGTATGAGATGAGAAAGAATGGGATGGGATAATCTGATGAAGGATGCTGCCTATTTATAACACCAGGAAGTTCTAGAGAATTCTTAAGCATTTAATATAATATTAAATGCCTAGAACTTGCCATGCAAGAAAAAACTTCTCCTGCAAATTTCCCCAAAGCAAATCTAGCCCCTTAGGAAACCTCCTCCCAAGTCCCTTAGGCAAATCTCCACCCAAGTCCCTTAGGCAAACCTCCACCCAAGTCCCTTAGGCAAATCTCCACCCAAGTCCCTTAGGCAAACCTCCACCCAATTCCTTTGGGAAATCTCCTCCCAAAATTATCCCAGGCAAACTTCTGCTCATTCCACATTATGAATTTAATATTTACAAATCTCCCACTTAAATTCATAATGTGGGTCTTCATCCTTTTTGCCAATCTCCTGCTGCTTGCATTCTTGTTAGGCCAATTGAGGATCTACACCATACGAATTTATCGTTGGTAACAGGCTTTGTTAACATATCTGCCAGGTTATCTTTAGTATGGATTTTCTGTATATCCACACTACCCTCTTCCACCTTCTCACGAACAAAGTGATACTGAACCCGTATGTGCTTCGTCTTGGAATGAAATGCTGGATTCTTTGTCAAGTACAAAGCGCTCTGACTGTCACAAAATAGAGTCATTTTCTCTAATTTGTGCCCGAGCTCCTCCAATAACATTTGCAACCATATTGCCTCTTTACTAGCTTGAGTAGCCGCAATATATTCTGCTTCCATCGTTGAAGTTGCCACAACCGACTGCAACTTCGAGACCCAGCTTACTGCTCCGCCAGCAAGAGTAAACACATAACCCGTGGTGGATTTACTACAATCAAGATTACCTGCATAATCTGAATCAACATAGCCTTTAATGACGAAGTCTGATCCTCCATAACACAGTGCAATATCTGAGGTACCCTTGATATATCTAAGGATCCTCTTCACAGCACTCCAATGCTCTCTACCAGGATTCGCCATGTATCGACTGACCGCTCCCACTGCCTGTGCAATGTCTGGTCTAGTGCAGATCATAGCAAACATCAAACTACCCACTGCTGATGCATACAGTACTCGAGACATCTCCATCCTCTCTGCTTCGTTGCTAGGACTCATACTTGAGGATAACTTGAAATTAATAGAAAGAGGGGTAGAAATTGGCTTACAATCTTGCATGTTGAAGCGCCGCAAGATTTTCTTCAGATAATTCTTCTGAGAGAGCTAAATCTTCCTATTATTTCTGTCTCGGTGAATTTGCATCCCTAGAATCTTGTTTGCTGGTCCCAAGTCCTTCATTTCAAATTCCCTAGCCAGTTGAGCCTTCATCTCCGTGATACGATCATTGTTGGGGCCTACTACCAACATGTCATCAACATACAACAGCAAGATGATAAACTGATTATCATCAAATCTCTTGCAATACGCGCAAGGATCGGAATTAAACCTGTTGTATCCAAGGCTCAAAATGAATGAATCAAATCTCTTATACCAACATCTCTGTGCCTGTTTGAGACCGTATAGTGATTTGGTCAACCTGCAAACCAAGTTCCCTTTTCCTTTTTCTTCAAATCCTTCTGGTTGGAGCATAAAAATTTCTTCTTCAAGTTCTCCATGTAGAAACGCAGTTTTCACATCCAACTGCTCAAGATACAAGTCATACACAGCACACATCGCTAGGACTGCTCGAATCGTTGTAAGTCGTACAACAGGAGAAAATATCTCGTTGAAATCAACTCCTTCCTTCTGAGCAAATCCTTTCACAACTAATCGAGCACGATACCGTTCCACTTGGTTGTTGCTATCTCGTTTGATCATATAGACCCATTTGTTTCCAATAGCCTTCCTTCCTCATGGTAACGGGAGAAGTTCCCATGTTTTATTCTTATGGAGAGCTTCGATTTCTTCTTGCATTGCTATCATCCACAGAGATGCATCTGGACCTTTAATAGCCTCTTGGTAAGTTAAAGGCTCACCATCTTCTGTTAGTAGACAGTATGCAATATTTCCCTCCATAGAATAATCTGAGTGCCAAGCTGGTTGCTTCCTCTCCCGAGTTGATCGTCGAACTTCAGAAGTTGAAGACTCAGCTTGCTCTTGTTCATCATGCTCTATTGTTGCCTCAGGGGAAACTGGAATTTCTTCTTCCTTCCTTCCCTCAACTTGTACTGTAGCTATCACTGGTTTCTCTTTCCCAGTGCTTTCACCTTCTTGTACCTTCCATTCTACAAATAGAACATCCCTGCTGATGATAACCTTGTGGGCAGTGGGATCCCACAGGCGATACCCATTCACTCCATCAGCATACCCCAAGAAAACACATCTGCTTGATTTTGGATCAAGTTTTGATGTTTCTTGGGCGTTGTATACCACATATGCCGGACTCCCAAATGTATGTAAGTGAGAATAACTAGATGGCTTACCCGTCCACATCTCCATTGGCGTTTTCAGATCAATTGCGGTTGATGGTGACCGATTGATCACATAACAGGCGGTCTTGACTGCTTCAGCCCAAAATGAATTTGCCAAATTTGCAGTCCTCAACATTGCTCTTGTTCTTTCCAACAAGGTTCTGTTCATCCGCTCTGCCACTCCATTTTGTTGTGGAGTATACGCCACCGTGAACTGTCGTTTGATACCTTCTTGCAAACAGAATTTACCAAATTCATCACTAGTATATTCTCCTCCATTGTCTGACCTCAAACACTTGATCCGTTTCTCGGATTCAAGTTCCACACGCGCTTTGAAGAATTTGAAAACTTCAAATACATCCGCCTTCTGTTTGATTGGATACACCCAACATCTCCTCGAGTAGTCGTCGATGAAGGATACAAAATATTTTGCACCTCCCAGGGATATAACTGGTGCTTGCCAAACATCAGAGTGGATCAGCTCCAAGATAGCCTTGCTCCTTGCTTTAGAGCTCTCGAACTTCAGTCTATGTTGCTTACTTGTAACCCAATGCTCACAAAAGGGTAATGATACCTTTGTTAGCCCCGGAAGAAGTTGTTGATCAGCAAGAATCTTTAGACCTCGTTCCGACATGTGGCCAAGTTTCTGATGCCACATCTTCGTTGATTCCTCTATAAGATTTTCTGCTGCAACGGCTGCTTCTCCTTGTAGTTGTGTTTCTCCTTTAAGCATGTATAGATTGGCTGCTATCTTCTCAGCTTTCATCACAACAAGCGCGCCCTTGATTACTTTGATGATCCCATCCTGAATGTGAATTTTACATTCACGACTATCTAATTGTCCTAGAGACAATAGATTTTTCTTCAGGCCCTTCACGTGTCGTACCTCTTGGATAGTGCGAACCGTACCATCAAACATTTTTAGTTTAATAGTACCTAAGCCAGCAATCTCTAAGGCATGGTCGTCTCCCATGAACACAGATCCTCCAGAGACAGGTTTATATTCATGAAACCATTCTTTCCGTGAGGTCATATGCCATGTTGCTCCCAAGTCCATTAGCCAGACATCAGCTAGACTTTTCCTGCCCTCAACAATTGTTGCTGCTTCACCAAATAAAACTTCGCATTCATCTGATGTACTCACAACACATCCCTGAGCATTTGATGTCTCGGGATTTTTGCCGTTGGTGTCATCCTTCTTGAGTTGCCAACACTCATTCTTGTAGTGCCCCTTTTTGCCACAGTGAAAACACTTGACATTCTTCTTACCCCTTGACTCTGATCTACCTCGGTTGTGACTCCCACTAGAGCCAGGCACCGTTGATCTTCCTCTCGTCACTGTCAACGCCTGGAATTGTTGTGAAATTCCAACTTTGTCTTCTTTGTTTTTGCGCCGACTTTCCTCTTCAAGAACCGCAGCTGCAATATCATCGAAGACAAGTACCTCCTTGTTGTTGATCAAATTGATGATGAGTTGATCATATGAATCCGGTAGACTTTGGAGCAAGATTTCAGCACGTTCAGTCACTTCTATTTTATAACTCAAAGCCGAGAGTTGTGAAAATAGAGTGTTTAGAGGGTTGATGTGCTCAGTTACTGAGGATGTCTCCATCATCCGAAGAGTGTATAATTTTCTCTTCAAGAAGATCTTGTTGTGCAGTGATTTGGCCTCATACAAATTTACGAGAGTATCCCATACCTCTTTTGCCGTATCTTTTTCCGCCACACTTGACAAAACTTCATCAGCAAGTGCTAAGTGCAGATTGGCAATAGCGTTGCTATCCATTTCTGTCCACTTCGCATCGTCAGTGAAATCGGCCGGTCTTTCTTCAATTGCTGCTACACAGTTATCTTTTCTGAGAACTGCTTTCATTCTCATTTTCCACAAAGAGAAATTGTTCCCTTTGAACTTTTCAATCTCGTACTTGGCCGCCATTGTAAGTGGTGTTCTTGATTCAAATCCTTAACAATATATCTAAATAGTATTGTATAATAGAATAATACCGGCCGTGTGAATTTACCAGTATTTATTCTAACATAAACAATACAAAAAAGATATATCTATGAACCAACCTGAGGCTCTGATACCACTTGTTAGGATCGAAACTGGTTCACAACACCAAATTTACAATAGCAACTTGAACTGGAAAATATTGAGAATAAATTCTAGTGTAAGATTTAAAATAAATCATACACAGAGCAAAGAAAATTGAAGAAGAATTTTTTTTCTGTATTGGCAAAAGGATAAAACAATAGGAATTACAAATATAACTCTCTATTTTTCTCTACAGAATTTTGCTATACTCTCTGTATATTTCGTATGAGATGAGAAAGAATGGGATGGGATAATCTGATGAAGGATGCTGCCTATTTATAACACCAGGAAGGTCTAGAGAATTCTTAAGCATCTAATATAATATTAAATGCCTAGAACTTGCCATGCAAGAAAAAACTTCTCCTGCAAATTTTCCCAAAGCAAATCTAGCCCCTTAGGAAACCTCCTCCCAAGTCCCTTAGGCAAATCTCCACCCAAGTCCCTTAGGCAAACCTCCACCCAAGTCCCTTAGGCAAATCTCCACCCAAGTCCCTTAGGCAAACCTCCACCCAATTCCTTTGGGAAATCTCCTCCCAAAATTATCCAGACAAACTTCTGCCCATTCCACATTATGAATTTAATATTTACATATTACGGTTCGGCGGTCTTGGAACAAGTTCCCAAACATCATTTCTTTTGAATTGATCGAGCTCCTCTTGCATAGCATTTATCCAATCCGGATCATTGAGAGCTTCGTCAATTTCTTTTGGTTCAATCTGAGATAGATAACACGTTTCCAACTCATCCATTCCCTGCAAAACATCATCTTCACACGTATCATTAGTATCACAAAAATCAATATGACACTTGTTGCTGAATTAATTTCCAACTCATCCATTCCCTGAATAAAGCATTTGCATCCAAAAATATGAAAATAACCAATATTTGGTTTTCTCCCTTTATATAGCTCATATGGCGTCTTCTTGTGCTGCTTATGGATCATGCTTCGATTTTGCATGTAACAAGAAGTGTTGATAGCTTCCGCCCAATAGCGTTTCGAGAGACCGCAGCACTAATCATCACTCGTGCGGCTTCTTTGAGCGTCCGGTTTCTTCTTTCGGCAACACCGTTTTGTTGCGGTGTTCTTGCGGCAGATAATTGATGAAAAATTCCATGTGAATTGCAAAAAGCTTGTATAACTCCATTCACGAACTCGGTTCCGCGATCCGTTCGTATTTTTGATATTTGCAATTCTTTCTCATTTTGTAGTTGCTTCAACAGCTTCGGTAGAACTTGCTCAACTTCATTTTTCTTCTTGAGAAACACGGTCCAAGTGTACCTGGAAAAATCATCAACAACAACGAGAGTATATTTCTTACCACTTACACTTATTGGATCAACTGGTCCAAATAAGTCCATATGTAGTAAGCTTAGCGGTCTTGACGCTGACTCGTGTGTCTTTGATTTGAATGATGATTTGATTTGCTTTCCGTGTTGGCATGCATCACACACTTGGTCCTTCTTGAAGATAATATCTGGCAAGCCTTCTACTAGATTATTCTTTGCAAGCTGATTGATAGTCTTGAAGTTTAAGTGGTTGAGCTTTCTGTGCCATTCCCAATTAGCTTCATTTGAATTTCTGGCCATTAAGCACACTGAATCTTTGCTAGTGCTCCAATCCACAATATACATGTTCTTTCGCCGTTTTCCAGATAAAATAATCTCATTTGTGAGCTCATTTTTTATTAGGCAATTATCTTTAGAAAATTCTACAAGATAGCCTTTATCACAAAATTGACTAGTGCTCAACAAATTAAATTTTAATCCTTCAACGAAAGAAACATCTTCAATCTTCAAACCATTTTTCTTGATCGTGCCAACTCCTTTTGTAATTCCATAATTTTGATTTCCTCCGAATATAACTTTTGGTCCATCGATTTCTTTGAAATTAACTAGATAGGATTTATTTCTAGTCATGTGGCGTGAGCAACCACTATCGATGTACCAAACATCCTGCAAAAAAGATTAATTAATTTTAGGTACCCATACTTGCTTAGATCCTTTACTGTTAGTGATTTTTGGTAACCAAACCCACCTTGATCTTACTGAATTAAGATGAGGCGATTTGTAACCATTTGAGACACGATAATCATAACTCACATTAGAAAATATTTTTGGCGCCGGGTTTTGAAAATTATTTTTATATTTTGGGACCTGGGAAGAGAATGGTTGCTTTGGTCTATAAAAAGTATTACATCTATTGCACAACCAATCTTTTTGAGTGGGATAAAATCTCCCAACTTTATTTCTAGAAAAGCTTCCCTCTTTTCTATGAAATCTTTTTGCACTTGACTCTTTGGCATATCTTTTCTTGTAGAATTTTTGTTGCTTTGCCGTAGTATAAACTTGTTTCGGCCTTTCAACATTCAACTTTGCGTTTGATTGATAGCCAAGTCCTTGTCTCATTGTGCTATTCTGACTTTTAACAAATTTTACCACTTGAACTTTATTATTTAAAGTAGTAGTAGAATTAGTCAGATTTTGAGGGGTTTGAGAACATGTGGAGTCATAACCAATTCCGGTTCTATCTCCTGATGGCTTTTGCATGTTCACCATTTTATCTATAATTTTAGACGAATTAGTGAACGTAGCAATAGTAGCTCTAATATTATGTTCTCTAACCTCTCTTGCTTTACACTCTTCTTGAAGATGAATATTTTCATTCTTCAATTTACTCACTTCAAGTAAAGCATCTTGCAATTTTTTATTCATTTCTTCTTTTTCAAGAATTAGAATATTATTGCCCTCCTTGAGTTGAGGATGAGTGAGCATAATCTCTTGACTTTCTCGCATTAGATTGTCAATAGATTCACGAGAAAAAGAGGAATTAACAGAATTGAAAGAATTAGAACTTACCTCTTCTTCCTCTGCGTCAAGAGCCATAAGACAATCTTCACTTGTACTCAACTCATTTGACTTGCATATTAGCGCCGTATCATCATCCGAATATGAACTTTCATCGCTTGATGATGAATCCTCCGAATCATCATTTTCGTTTGATTCGTTGCCAACGAGAGCTTTTCATTTGTCGCGCTTGAACCTTTTGCTTTCGGATTTGTTCGGTGTAGATTCAACATTTTTGCCTTGATACTTGCTAACGATCGGATACGGACAATTTATTTTAAAATGTCCGGGTTTGCGGCAATTGTAGCACAAATCCTTATTTTCTTCGACTTTTTCTTCTTGTGTTATGCGAGAGATGAATTTTCCACGAGCAGAATTTTTGTTGTCTCCTTTTCGCATAAACCTTCTAAACTTTTTGACAAAAAGAGCAAATTGTTCGTCAGTCATAAAATCAACATTATTTTCTACTGACCTGGAGGTTGACGGTTGTTCGGCCATTAGAGCAGCATTTCGAGCTTCATGAACATCATCATGTTTGGCCTTCATTTCGAACTCATATGCTTTTAGATCACTAAATAATTTGTCTGTTGACAACATTCTTAGATCTCGGTGATCGCGCATAGCCGTAACCTTCATATCCCATGCAGATGGTAAGCCTCGTAGGATTTTGAGATTAATTTCTTTTTGGCTAATATTTTTGCCAAGATCACTAATCTCTCCAAGAACTTTGATCATTCGAGCTTCCATGTCTGCAACACTTTCATTTGAGAGCATTTTGAAATCTTCGAACTTCTTCATGGCGATTGTGAGCTTATTGTCCTTTTCTTGTTCATCTCCTTCGCCAATCTTGATGAGAGTTTCCCATATTTCTTTGGCAGTGGCACACTTTCGGATCTTCGGAAATATTGTATCATCAACGGCTTTGAATAGAATATCCTTGGCAATATTGTCAAGATTATTCCGCGTTCTATCATCCGATGTCCATTCCGGTTTTGGCTTTTGTACGTACTGTGGAGCATCCGGGGATATAACAAACGCCGTATTGACTTTTAATATTTCTATAGGGCCAGTGGAAATAACTTCCCACATTTCATCGTGTAAAGCCGATAAGTGTACCTGCATACGAACTTTCCAATCATCAAATTTATCAAGAGAGAATAATAGATTTTGAGCTAAATCTTTCTTCATCATCATCACGTGAGATATGAAAGATTAATCCAATTCACACACTTTGTAGAATGGATCTGTCTAGCAGTCAAAAATAGTTGACCCACTTTAGGGACAATTTTGACTCGGGTAAACACCTGCTCTGATACCAATTGTTGGTCCCAAAAGAGGTTAGGTGAAAGTCTAGAGGGGGGGGGGGGGGGTGAATAGACTTTCAAACTTTTTCGCACAGCACAACAATTGCTAAGACAGAGATAAACCAAAACTCTTAACTAGATTGTTAGAGTATGGTGCACAGCAGAAATAAATAAACATAAAGTGTGTGTGAGATTGTGTGAGCAGTATATCTTCGTGAGAGCGTATATGTAAAGAGCAGTATGTAAAGAAAGCAGTAAAGAACACAAGACAATTATAGTGGTTCGCGAGGTGGTGTAACCCTCCTACTCCACTTGCTCTTTTCTCCAAGAGCCAATTCACTATATCTACCACTCCTTGGTTCCAAGATACAATGAATTTCCGTGATCTAGTGCTTTGATCACAAAGCCCGCAATAATCACGCCTAGTGACACCACACTGCTGCTTCGGGTTTCACGTCGCCGCGCTACTATCCCAGGATTTCACGACTCCGCGTTACTTTCCCCCCGTCTTCCACACTCCGGTAGAAACGTATCCCGTGATCTTGTGCTTTGATCACCAAGACCACACCAATCACGCCCAGTGCCTCCGACACTGCTGCTTCGGATCTCACAGCTCCGTGTGACAATCCAGGATTTCACAGCTCCGTGCTACTTTCCTCCCTTCTCTTGTTTTGCTCCAAAACAAGTGTTGTCTTGCTTCCAACTTCTGAGACTCTGTAGATGATCTTCAATGATGCGCAGGTCTCTTAGATGAAGATAAACACTCTGGAATGATTTCTCTTGATAGCTCTGAGTGTTTTCTCTCTTTGAATATATCAAGTAAAGCACTTGATATTTTTTCTCTGCTTTGCTCTATTTAAGAACTCTCTGAATATTTTTCTCTTGAAGCTCTCTGAGTTCTTTTTCTCACACTTGAAGATTTTAGCTCTTTTAAGCTTAATTGCTCTATTCGATCCTTTGATGGATTCGAATTTTCTGCTCTCTTATTTTTGAGTTCGTTGTATGCTCTTTTGCTCTTATTCACTGCTCTTCTTCAAGTCTTCATATCTTCATCATTTTATAGCTGGTGATGAGAATTCGTCCGTTGGAAAGAGACGCTCCCATGTCAGAGATCTTATCTTATCTTCTGCAAAAAATGTCAGAAAGAGATAATCTAGCCGTTTGAAAGATCTTCATCTCCATGTAAATGAGCTCCCAAACTTCATCTGATATTCCTCTGTTTTAACGTTGGATGGAAATATCTGGGTCTCAGTTTTGGTGTAGAATGGCTTCTCTGATTAGCTCTGAAGTGGTCCTTGTATCTTTGGGATTCAAAAAATAATCTTTATTTTAATCCCATACTAGTTAGACTAGTATTTTCCTTGTGAGAATATTTTTCACTGTAAGTTCTGCTTCATCTTCTTCATTCTCACGTCTGGGTGTTCTCAGACTGGCTTTGAACTTCCACCCAATTTGAATTTCTCCATTGTAATTGACTTCTCAATGTTGACTTCGAAATTGGACTTCTCTTTGAATTTCATCTCAATTCAATTGCTCCTCAATGTCTTCTTTTAATTGGTCCCCAATCTGAATTGCATCCCATACTACAACTTGAATTGGCTCCCAATTTCAATTCTACATTGGCTCCCAACTTGAATTGATTCCATTTGAAACTTGTTCCCAATTTCAATTTCTCTGAACTAGCTCCCAATTTCAATTAATCTCAATTTCTCTGAAACTGGCTCCCAATTTCAATTGCTTCGAACTAGCTCCCAATTTCAATTTCTATGAAATCGGCTCCCAATTCCTTTAAATTGGCTCCCAAGTGAAATATTTCCACTTGTAATCGGCGCCCAAAGCTTAAACTAGCGCCCATTGCTTCGAACTAGCTCCCAATTTCAATTTCTACGAAATCGGCTCCCAATTTCCACTTGTAATCGGCGCCCAAAGGTTAAACTAGCGCCCAACTCCATCAGATTAATTTAATTTGACTTCTCAAATTAGTCCTTGTAAAATTGTTGATGGTGAGTTTCAAACTTGAGCCATTTCGAATAATATATCAAGCATCATCCACTTCGTCCGTACAACTTTTGATTAAATCTCCAATCACATTTGATGTACTTCTTTCTTTCCATAGATGCTTGATCTCTAAGTCAACTTCATGCATTCTTCCAATATTAATTTTCTTCACGAAAATTCTTCTGGGATATCTTCTTTGAGTAGTAGCGACGTGAATATTGTATCATTCATCTTCTTCTTCAATTTGTCATTTTCTCCAGACAAATTCTTGATTTTCGGCTTTATATTTTCTTCTTCTATTTTCATCCATTTTCCTCTGTTTTTCTCTTTTCATAATTAAATAATTTCCCGATCATGGTCTAAGACTCTACTAGACCTATAAATGAAATTGGGGGATCTACAAATACAAATTTGGCATATCAAAACCATTACACTTTATTCCTAACAGGAAGTGGCTATCGGCGGAACAAAAGATATTGGTTATGATTGTAACCGATAGCCTCTTGCCCACGAACAATAAAAGCAAAGACGTGGGGAGTTTAGAGTGCACCTTTGCCTACTTCTTGAAACACAAAATCAAGTTCAACCTGCCGGCCCTCATGCCAAAACACATGGAGTTTTGCAAATCAAGCAACCGACTTAGCCTACCCTACGGGATGATCCTAAGTTGGATCATGGAGAAAAACGGGGTGGACCTAAACCACACCGAGGTTAAAACCGCAAACGGCATGATCTTTAACGCCCAGAATCTCCGCCGCAACGACATCTACTACACCGAAGGGGGACACTACCTCACCATCGAGGAAATTTGCCAAAAACCCGAGGAGGAACGAAGAGAATTGGTCGACCAATTAGACATCTCCAACAAGAAGCTCAAGCAGGCAATGCAAGATTGTGGGATCCCAGGGGAAAATGAGGACCAGGAGGAGGACGACGAGCCCGGACCGCCGTTGCACCCACGATCAAGAGGGAATCCCAGGGAGCAAAACGAGAGCTCGATCAATGAGCGCATACTCGCACAACTCAACCGACAAAGCCAAATCATGGAGGAAGGTTTCACATCCTTGATCCGTACGACACGCGCGCTAGATCAGAGGGTGGCAGCAATCGATGCCACCTTGGGCACTCGCGGGGCATCCAGCTCAGGAGCAGGAGACCGAGGTAGACCTAAAACCCTTCTACCACAGCGCCACCGGAAATCCAGTCTACCCCAGCTAAGGCAAAACGTGAGGGCCACATTCCTAACCGGGAGGCCAAGATACGGGATGCCTAGGGGTGAAAGAGTGGATTAACACACCGGGTTTCGGGGACGAAGCCCCTCGTAAGGGGGGGGGGGGGGGGGAGAGTGTAACACCCCGTGTTACGATCCCTAAAATCAATTAAGTCATTTAATCAATTACCCAAAAGAAAGAATTAAATCACAATAATTAATTAGGAAAGGCCCACCATAGTCCACGGGCCCTTATCCCTAAACCCAATCCTTAATTCCAAAAGAAATAGAATTAGCAAGCCTATAATATTAGTTCCTAACTAGGACTCCTAAATATATAAATAGGGGGCTTGAGAGGCACCTAGAAACGCCCCACCACAATAAACGTTCCACCACCCCAAAGAGCTCCAAGAATCCCCTTAGAAGAAATCAAGAAAGCAAGAAAGCTTAAAGAAAGACCCTTCATAGCCAAGGAATTAACTAAGGCTAAGAGGTAACCCATGTCTCAACAAAACCTGTTTTCGTAGTTATGATTTCCCCCGTAGGTTTTCCCCATATTATTGTGCATCGATGATTTGTAATGTTATTATTGATGATTGATGGGACAATTCCATGGGTGATCTTGACATCGGGAGATTCTTGATAACTATGGTGTTCTTAACGATTATGTGGAGTTCTTGATGATTATATGGTGTTCTTGATAATTGTATGGCGTTCTTGATGCTTATGTGTTATTTGTACCGAATCTTGTAATTAGAAGACGAACCGTATTCTTGTTGATATAAAAGTAATTAGAACCCTAGGTTGATGTTATTGTTGGCGTTCTTGATGCTTATGTGATATTCTTACCGAATCTTGTAATTAGAAGACGAATCGTATTCATGTTGGATTAAAAATAATTAGAACCCTAGGTTATATCGTGGAATTCGTATGGTATTATTCTCGGTATATTGGGTGGGATTTCGCATGATTGGGTGTTTATTATGTCTAGAAAAGCATGATAGGTTATGTGCCGTTTGATTCGTGATTTTGATCCGTTAAATTGTCTACGTGTGTTATCAATTGCGTTTGAAAGTGTCTAAGCATGGTCTCGGGTTCCATGAAGGTTCCCGTGGCGTTTTTGTTGTTAATGAGTCAGTGGGCCCTAACCCGCGGTAAAAAAGGGGCAGTTCCGGCAGCGGGCAGCCGACGGGCGGGTAGCTGCCCGCCGGCGACCCGCTGCCCGGAACAATGTTTACCGGCGGGCAGCTTGCGGGTGGCCCCCCCACCCACCGGCTACCCGCTGGAAATTCCCACACTTGGGATACCGACTTCCCCGTTTGATGTTTCCCCGACCCCCGTGGTGTCCCAACGGACTCCGTCTATTGTGCCTATCTCTAGTTTGATGTTTCGGGTACCGTTCGTAGGTTGTATGAGTCTTATATATTGTATGCTAGTTGAATTGGTGTCCCGCTGACCTAGGTGAAAGGAGTATGAGCCCCTTAGGACCATTCTTAGTATGTGAAGGATCACGCATAGGTTTTGTTATACGTTTTCTCCCCCTTCCCAATGTGTTAATGTGGGTTGCATGTGCTTGCTATGTGTTATGTGTGCATGTTACCCCAATTTGGTTGAGATTAATCGGGCTATACGGGCAGTCGGGTGGGCTGAGAACCATACCGGCTGTTAACTAGGCTGGTACAGACCGGTCAGGTATATAAATATTATATAGGACTAAGTTCCACTATACGGGCAGTCGGATGGGCTGAGAACCATACCGACTGTTAACCAGGCTGGTAAAGACCGGTCAGGTATATAAATATTATATAGGACAGAGGTCCACTATACGGGCAGTTGAATGGGTTGAGAACCATCCCAACTGTTAACCAGGCTGGTAAAGACCGGTCAGGTATATAAATATTATATAGAACTGCGGTTCATTAGTCGGTTGCGATCGACTCCTCCGTAAGGTGAGACGGGGCAGGGTGCTGCGGGGCCGTGTCAGAACTATATGCGCTAACCCTCATATATGGGCATGCGATTGGTCCTGTGGCGCAAACAAAGTGTGCTATGTGTTGAGATATGGATGAGTTGTGTTTATGAGTATATTGGGGGATGTGACTATGGGATTTATGCTGGGGATTGTTTTTGTTGAGTTATGATTATTAATTGTGCTCAGCTTTATCTGTCTTGCCTGTTGTGGATTGTATACGCTTGTTATAACTGTTGCTTGTGTCTAGCGTTATATGTCGAGTCATTCCCGGTTTTAGAAGCTAAAGTCTCGTAGGATATATCTTCATGCTTCAAAATGGTTTTCGTATATCTATATATATCTCTATATGTATTGTATTTCAACGCGTAGGAGTGGGTTACCAGCATCTCTCGTTGAACAGATATATTTGGCTTTCAGGCACAGACGAGTAGATCACTGGAGCGCGCTAGAAGCTTGGACGTAGCTTAGATAGCTTGGACGTAGCTTAGATAGTTAGCCTGTGCACCTGAGGTCTCTAGCTCAGGTGTGGCATAGCACCCCATACTCTTGTACTATGTTTTGGGATTCAACGAGATTTCACCTTTATTTTAGAAGTTTTAATTATCCTGAAAATCTGGGGTGTTACAATATAAGACACATACAACCTACGAACGGTACCCGAAACATCAAACTAGACATAGGCACGATAGACGGAGTCCGTTGGGACACCACGGGGGTCGGGGAAACATCAAACGGGGAAGTCGGGGTCCCAAGTGTGGGAATTTCCAGCGGGTAGCCGGTGGGTGGGGGGGCCACCCGCCGGTAAACACTGTTCCGGGAAGCGGGTCGCCGGCGGGCAGCTGGCCGCTGCCGAAACTGCCCCTTTTTTACCGCGGGTAGGTGGTGGGTCCCCTACCCCCACCTACCCCCCACTGACTCATTAACACCAAAAACGCCCCGGAACCTCCGTGGAACCCGAGACCATGATTAGACACTTTCAAACGCAATTGATAACACACGTAGACAATTTAACGGATCAAAATCAAGAATCAAACGGCACATAACCTATCATGCTTTTCTAGACAAAATAAACACCCAATCATGCGAAATCCCACCCAATATACCGAGAATAATACCATAAGAATTCCACGATATAACCTAGGGTTCTAATTATTTTTAATCCAACAAGAATACGATTCGTCTTCTAATTACAAGATTCGGTAAGAATATCACATAAGCATCAAGAACGCCAACAAGAACATCAACCTAGGGTTCTAATTACTTTTATATCAACAAGAATACGGTTCGTCTTCTAATTACAAGATTCGGTACAAATAACACATAAGCATCAAGAACGCCATACAATTATCAAGAACACCATATAATCATCAAGAACTCCAAATAATCGTTAAGAACTCCATATGTAACACCCCAGATTTTCAAGACATTTTAAGCTTATACAATAAAGGTAATATCTCATTACATCCCAAAGTATATCATAAGTGTACGGGGTGCTATGCCACACCTGGGCTAGAGAACCCAGGTGCACAGGCTGTCTAACTAATATCCATTGAAACACAATGCATAATATAGCACGCAGGCCGAAAGGGAAACTACTCTACTTCTACGCTCCAGTTATAGCGCGCTCCAGTGCTCTAGTCCTCTGTGCTTGAAAGCCAAATATATCTGTTCAGCGAGAGATGCTGGTAACCCACTCCAACGCGTTGAAATACAATACATATAGAGATATATATAGATATACGAAAACCATTTTGAGCATGAAGATATATCCTACGCACACTAGCTTTAAAACCGGGAATGACTCGACATATAAGGCTAGACACAAGCACAGTTATAGCGAGCATATGCAGTTCACAACAGATAAGGCAGATAAGGCAGAGCATAAACAATGATCATGACCCAACATGAACAATCCCCAATATAAATCCCATAGTCACATCCCCCAAGACACTCGTAATCACAACTCGTCCATGTCACAACACATAACACAGTTTGTTGGCGCCACAGGACCAATCGCATGCCCATACATGAGGGTCAGCGCATATAGCTCTGACACGGCCCCGCAGCACCCTGCCCCGTATCGCAACACGGAGGCGTCGATCGCAACCGACCGATGAACCGCAGCTCATCATAGTGTTTGATCGCAACCAAACAGTGGACCGCAGCCCAAGAGAATGTCATCTGACCGCAGCCAGGAAAAAGGACGAACCGCAGCTCGTATAGAAACGGTGGACCGCAGCCCAAGAGTATCAATCTGACCGCAGCCAGCTTCTGAACCGCAGCTCAGGATAACCAATCCGATCGCAACCGAATTGGGGTAACACACACATAACACATAGCAAGCACATGCAACCCACATTACACATTAGGAAGGGGGAGAAAACGTTTAACAAAACCTATGCGTGATCCATCACTTACTAAGAATAGTCCTAAGGGGTTCATACTTCTTCCACCTAGGCCAACGGGATACCAATTCAACTAGCATGCAATATAATAGACTCATAAACCTACGAACGGTACCCGAAACATCAAACTAGACATAGGCACGATAAACGGAGTCCGTTGGGACACCACGGGGAACGGGGAACATCAAACGGGGAAGTCGGGGTCCCGAAGGGGGATGATTTTCCAGCGGGCAGCCGGCGGGCGGGGGCCACCCGCCGGCTGCCCGCCCGACTCACTGTTCCGGGCAGCGGGTCGCCGGCGGGCAGCTGCCTGCCCGCCGTGTAGCACCCCAGATTTTCAAGACATTTAAAACATATAATAAAGATAGAATCTTATTAAATCCCAAGATATAAATACAAGCGTTCGGGGTGCTATGCCACACCTGGGCTAGAGAACCCAAGTGCACAGGCTAACTAACTAATATCCTCAAGGCGTAAATACGTAAACGTGGCACGCAGGCCAAAAGGGAAACTTCTACTTCTAAGTTCTAGCGCACTCCAGTGACTTAATCTTCTGTGCCTGAAAGCCAAATATATCTGTTCAGCGAGAGATGCTGGTAACCCACTCCAACGCGTTGAAATACAATACATATAGAGATATATATAGATATACGAAAACCATTTTGAGCATGAAGATATATCCTACGAACACTAGCTTTAAAACCGGAAATGACTCGACAGATAAGGCTAGACACAAGTACAGTTATAACGAACATATGCAGTTCACAACAGATAAGGCAGATAAGGCAAAGCATAAACAATGATCATAACCCAACATGAACAATCCCCAATATAAATCCCATAGTCACATTCCCCAAGACACTCATAATCACAACTCATTCATATCACAACACATAGCACACTTTGTTGGCGCCACAGGACCAATCGCATGCCCATACATGAGGGTCAGCGCATATAGCTCTGACACGGCCCCGCAGCACCCTGCCCCGTATCGCAACACGGAGGGGTCAATCGCAACCGACCGATGAACCGCAGCTCATCATAGTGTTTGATCGCAACCAAACAGTGGACCGCAGCCCAAGAGAATGTCATCTGACCACAGCCAGGAAAAAGGACGAACCGCAGCTCGTATAGAAACGTTTGATCGCAACCAAACGGTGGACCGCAGCCCAAGAGTATGAATCTGACCGCAGCCAGCTTCTGAACCGCAGCTCAGGATAACCCATCCGATCGCAACCGAATTGGGGTAACACACACACATAACACATAGCAAGCACATGCAACCCACATTACACATTGGGAAGGGGGAGAAAGCGTATAACAAAACCTATGCGTGATCCATCACATACTAAGAATAGTCCTAAGGGGTTCATACTTCTTCCACCTAGGTCAACGGGATACCAATTCAACTAGCATGCAATATAATAGACTCATAAACCTACGAACGGTACCCGAAACATCAAACTAGACATAGGCACGATAAACGGAGTCCGTTGGGACACCACGGGAAACGGGGGAACATCAAACGGGGAAGCTGGAATCCCAAGTTGGGGGAATTTCCAGCGGGTAGCAGGTGGGTGGGGGGCCACCCGCCGGCTGCCCGCCGGACTCACTGTTCCGGGCAGCGGGTCACCGGCGGGCAGCTGCCCGCCCGCCGGCTGCCGCTGCCGGAGACGTCTTCTCGGCCGTGGGTAGGTGGCGGGTCCCCTACCCCCCACCTACCCCCCACTGACTCTTATCACACAATTACGCCCCGGGAACCATAGTGGAACCCGAAACCATGCTTAGACACTTTACAACATAATTAATAACAACACGTGGACAATTAACGGATCAAATACGAGAAACGAACGGCACATAACCTATCATGCTTTTCTAGATATAATCAACACCCAAACATGCGATTTCCCCACCCGATAATTCAAGAATGATATCATACGATACAACCTAGGGTTCTAATCACTTTTATATCAACAAGAATACGATTTGTCTTCTAATTGCAAGATTCGGTAATAATAACTTATAAGCATCAAGAACGTCACACAATTATCAGGAACAACACATAATCATCAAGAACTCCATATAATCATCAAGAACTCCATAATTATCAAGAATCCCCCAATATCAAGATTATCAAGATCCCCATGGGATCGTCACATCAAACATCAATAAAAATCATCACAAATCATAAACATATAATAATATGGGGAAACCCTAAGGGGGAATCATAACTATAAAAATAGGTTTTGTTGAGACATGGGTTACCTCTTAGCCTTAATTAATTCCTTGGCTATGAAGGGTCTTTCTTTAAGCTTTCTTGCTTTCTTGATTTCTTCTAAGGGGATTCTTGGAGCACTTTGGGGTGGTGGAACGTTTATTGTGGTGGGGGGTTCTAGGTGCCTCTTAAGTCCCCTATTTATATATTTAGGAGTCCTGGTTAGGAACTAATATTATAGGCTTGCTAATTCTATTCCTTTTGGAACTAAGGATTGGGTTTAGGGATAAGGGTTCATGGTCCATAGTGGACCATATTAAGTAATTAAAGGGAATCCTAATCGTAGTCTGAATAGTAAAATGCCTACTTCCTTTATTCCTAATAGATAACTACGTCTAGGATTCCTAATTAGAATCTGAATAGTAAAGGGTTTACTTTCTTTATTCCTAATAGGCTTAGGACTCTAATTTAAGCAAGGGTCCACGGTTCATGGTGGACCTTTATTAATTAATTAAAGGAAACCTAACCGAATTAAATCATATTTAATTATTATTAATGGGATTAATTTAATAATTAATCCGGGATTGAAGGCCGTAACACGGGGTGTTACACTCTCCCCCCCTTATGAGAAGCTTCGTCCCCGAAGCTTGGAAATCATTGCAGGGTTAACGAGTCAAGAGAAGAACCGTGGTCCTATAGAGAAGGTATTCCACGGGGAAATTGTATACTTGCACGCCTATGTGTGTTGGGTTTTTGGGAGCGATTAGGTTTTACAGGGCTAAGAGAGTGGGTTTCAAACTTGAGGACACGGTGAATTCAGGAATTAGGATCAAGTTTTCGAGGTTGCAACTTAGGTTGTGAGGTTGCCACTTGTATGGAATCGTTAAAACATGGGATTGAGAATGGGGTCTGAAGGGTAGAAAGGGTTTTGAAATAAGGAAGGGGCCGATTTTCTGAGGGAGGAAAAGGAATTCGGCTAGGATGGGTTAAGGTTTCTCGATCCCAAGTGAATAATCTGGTTAGATGCTTTGATCACGATGCGCCGACGAGCTGATGATCCTCCTTCCTTGGTGTTGGTGCTTGCTTGACTTTAAGATCCTTGTTAGACCTTGCTTCCCAGGCTAAGGTTTCATCCTTCTCTTCTTTCTTGAGGGAATTTCCCGTGGTGATTCAACACTTACTTCTTTAATGCGCCTAAGGTCTTGACCGAGTTGGGTCAACCAAGCCAATCTCTTAGGGCGCACTTCCCAAATTCTTCCCAAAGTCTCTTGGGAGTCCATGGACTTTGGGTTGAATTTCTCTTCTTATTGAATTTCATCTCCTCTTTAGTGGATGAAATTCTTAGTAAGACTTCATGTCTTACCCGAGGTTCGGCATTGTTGTGCCTTGTTTGTGTTATTTTTAATGATGAAGGTGTCCTTGCGTGACCTTTTTCTTTTAAAGCGCAGTCGGTTACCAAATCTCGTTGTGGGATGACTCGGCGACTTTACGAGTCACCTCATTTCCTTGTGGGTCCTTAATGACCCTTGAAGTCTTGGCGTGAATGTGTTCTTCACCCTTTTGCTTAGCATCATGGGCTACGTAGTTCTTGATTCCATACAACTTGTAAGGAGTCCTCTGATTTGCTCGAACGATGTCCATGGTTGGGAGGAGTCCCGGTCCCTCGCCTCCTTGGTTTGCGCAATCCTTTACGCCAAACATCTCTAGTCGGTTGTATCGTAGGATCCGATTTCAATTACTCGTGCAATGTAATTGATTGTGATTTCCCGATGGTGTCTCGTGCGTCAAGGTCTTTTACGTAGGACACTATGTTTGGGTGGTCCATGGTTCCTTACCCAAGACTCACATTCCTCAATCGAGGCACACAAGTGCGCCACAAATCAATAAAATGAGGGGTTAAGAAATCAGCACATTGTACTAGTGGGCGCGAGGTGGGCGGTCGTCCGCCTGCCAAGCTCCTGCCAAGGACCCGCCAAGGTCCCGTCAAGGACCCGTTGGGGACCCGCGGGAAAGTGACTAGGAATAGTCAATTCCTTCGGGAAGGACCCCAAAAATGCACAGATTCATGTCCTGACAAGTCCCATGCTCTTGTGGACAATAAAAGGGACTTGGATACATAGGATGACCCATCGTACAATGTTCATTGATCCTTAAGCACGAGTTCTAGAGGTAGATATACATACATATATATATCTATGTTTTGTTGGTCTGGGTTTAAAGGGGTGTAAGAAGTGCAAGGGCTAGGTTTCAAAGTCGAGGGGCGGATAGGGTCGATGTCTCAAGGTCGTAATACAGGAAGGAAGGTTGCCACCTTGTACGGGTTTGTCTGTAATGAGGGATCAAGAGCGAGGTTTGGAGTGATAGGACGGATTCTTTAACGAAATGGTACTTGATTGGCAAGGGGAGGGAAAGGGGCTAAGGACTCTTGGCTTCTAGTGATTATGCCTGTTTGGGGCTTGGTTGTGGCGTGCAGTCGAACTGGTGATCCCTTTTCCTTGGCTTTGTTTGATTCTAAGATTTTCGTTTGATCTTCTCTTCCCGTGTCGAAGTCCCCTTCGTTTCTATGGCTTCCAGGGGAATTCTCGTGATGGTTTCCGTGCACGTTCCCCTCGGATGTCCAGAAGTCTGGACCCAGTCGGTTTAGTGGGTCAAACCCCTAGGTCTTGACTCCTAATCCTTGCCGAGGGTTCTTAAGGGTAAGGGGGGGTTTCGGGTTAGTCTTTCTTGTTCTATTGGGTTTCATCCCTTCCTTGGTGGATGAAATTCTTAGCAAGGATTTATGTCCTCCTCGAGGTTCGGCCTGTTGCACCTATTTGACGATGTTTTCTGTAGCGAGGGCCCCTGACACATTGAACGTATTTGTTTTGCCCGCTCTTGTCAACGCATGGCGTTCTTCGGTGGCGTACGTACAGGCTATGGTTTCTCGTGAAGCCTTCACGGTTTTCGTGCAAGGGTAGGGTGATACGTATTCGTAACCTCCACCTACTTCGCCGATTCCTATCTAACAACTTATTTTAATATTGAATCAATGAATGTCGGTTCTTCACGCCCCTGGGCAGGGTAAGGGCCTTATGCTGCTCTACGGTTTTTAACAGGGATTCCAAACGGAGTGGGGATATGAACTTAGAGTAAGGGCAATAACAATTTAGGGTTTCCGAGGGTTTGGGTTAAGCGTAACAAAGGGTGAGCAAGGTCATGACGGTTGCGAATTTGCTCTTAAGGTAATTAAGGAATCGGGGTGGGAGTTTTCAACAAATAGGGGTATCAAGATGCTGGGGTTTCAGGGCGGATGATATTTTAAATTGGGGTGGTGGGGTCGCAAGGTGTCGCGATATACTTACCTTGCACCCAAGGATTCGACTAATGGTGTCGTTCCTTCGCTACTTTAATAGGTGTCCTAGTTCTCCTTCCTGTTTGTTGTAGC
This sequence comes from Ipomoea nil, assembly GCF_001879475.1. Taxonomy (NCBI): domain Eukaryota; kingdom Viridiplantae; phylum Streptophyta; class Magnoliopsida; order Solanales; family Convolvulaceae; genus Ipomoea; species Ipomoea nil. The sequence goes on along the minus strand of NW_017619271.1, from coordinate 313,983 downwards.
CGCAACCCGGGTTTGCCGAGATAAGGCAACTTGTCGGAAGGTGCATGTCATTTGTCTGACTCGGGGGTTATCGTGGTTACCCTGGGTTGGTGCGTATTGTAGTCCGTCCCTTTTAGCAGTCCTGACTGTAACGCCTCTTCTTAGTAGTCATCCAAATCTTCCTTTTCTTTGGTCAGGGTCCTTGTCAAGTCTTTTGACGGGAGTTAGGACGAGGCGATTTATCGGGTAAGTGTACGTTACCCAGTTGTGGAAGTAAACTTATCTATTCGCACCTTTACCTGGTGTGGTAAGCGTAGGGGGAGGTTCCTTTAAGTTAGAGAGTGATGAAGTGAGGGGAGGTTATGTGTAGGTTTCACAATCTCACAGCGCGTCCTAAGATTCCTGGATCCTATATTCCTAAGTACCTAGAGTTCAAGCCTAGTGTCCTAAAGTCCGGTCTTAAGAGTCTTATTCCTAGGGTCAAACTTAAGCTCTGATACCAACTGTAACACCCCAGATTTTCAAGACATTTAAAACTTATAATAAAGGTAGAATCTTATTAAATCCCAAGATATAAATACAAGCGTTCGGGGTGCTATGCCACACCTGGGCTAGAGAACCCAAGTGCACAGGCTAACTAACTAATATCCTCAAGGCGTAAAAACGTAAACGTGGCACGCAGGCCAAAAGGGAAACTATCTACTTCTAAGTTCTAGCGCACTCCAGTGACTTAATCTTCTGTGCCTGAAAGCCAAATATATCTGTTCAGCGAGAGATGCTGGTAACCCACTCCAACGCGTTGAAATACAATACATATAGAGATATATATATAGATATACGAAAACCATTTTGAGCATGAAGATATATCCTACGAACACTAGCTTTAAAACCGGGAATGACTCGACAGATAAGGCTAGAGACAAGCACAGTTATAACGAACATATGCAGTTCACAACAGATAAGGCAGATAAGGCAAAGCATAAACATTGATCATAACCCAACATGAACAATCCCCAATATAAATCCCATAGTCACATTCCCCAAGACACTCATAATCACAACTCATTCATATCACAACACATAGCACACTTTGTTGGCGCCACAGGACCAATCGCATGCCCATACATGAGGATCAGCGCATATAGCTCTGACACGGCCCCGCAGCACCCTGCCCCGTATCGCAACACGGAGGGGTCGATCGCAACCGACCGATGAACCACAGCTCATCATAGTGTTTGATCGCAACCAAACAGTGGACCGCAGCCCAAGAGAATGTCATCTGACCGCAGCCAGGAAAAAGGACGAACCGCAGCTCGTATAGAAACGTTTGATCGCAACCAAACGGTGGACCGCAGCCCAAGAGTATGAATCTGACCGCAGCCAGCTTCTGAACCGCAGCTCAGGATAACCCATCCGATCGCAACCGAATTGGGGTAACACACACACATAACACATAGCAAGCACATGCAACCCACATTACACATTGGGAAGGGGGAGAAAGCGTATAACAAAACCTATGCGTGATCCATCACATACTAAGAATAGTCCTAAGGGGTTCATACTTCTTCCACCTAGGTCAACGGGATACCAATTCAACTAGCATGCAATATAATAGACTCATAAACCTACGAACGGTACCCGAAACATCAAACTAGACATAGGCACGATAAACGGAGTCCATTGGGACACCACGGGGAACGGGGGAACATCAAACGGGGAAGCTGGAATCCCAAGTTGGGGGAATTTCCAGCGGGTAGCAGGTGGGTGGGGGGCCACCCGCCGGCTGCCCGCCGGACTCACTGTTCCGGGCAGCGGGTCACCGGCGGGCAGCTGCCCGCCCGCCGGCTGCCCGCTGCCGGAGACGTCTTCTCGGCCGTGGGTAGGTGGCGGGTCCCCTACCCCCCACCTACCCCCCACTGACTCTTATCACACAATTACGCCCCGGGAACCATAGTGGAACCCGAAACCATGCTTAGACACTTTACAACATAATTAATAACAACACGTGGACAATTAACGGATCAAATACGAGAAACGAACGGCACATAACCTATCATGCTTTTCTAGATATAATCAACACCCAAACATGCGATTTCCCCACCCGATAATTCAAGAATGATATCATACGATACAACCTAGGGTTCTAATCACTTTTATATCAACAAGAATACGATTTGTCTTCTAATTGCAAGATTCGGTAATAATAACTTATAAGCATCAAGAACGTCACACAATTATCAGGAACAACACATAATCATCAAGAACTCCATATAATCATCAACAACTCCATAATTATCAAGAATCCCCCAATATCAAGATTATCAAGATCCCCATGGGATCGTCACATCAAACATCAATAAAAATCATCACAAATCATAAACATATAATAATATGGGGAAACCCTAAGGGGGAATCATAACTATGAAAATAGGTTTTGTTGAGACATGGGTTACCTCTTAGCCTTAATTAATTCCTTGGCTATGAAGGGTCTTTCTTTAAGCTTTCTTGCTTTTTTGATTTCTTCTAAGGGGATTCTTGGAGCACTTTGGGGTGGTGGAACGTTTATTGTGGTGGGGGGCTCTAGGTGCCTCTTAAGTCCCCTATTTATATATTTAGGAGTCCTGGTTAGGAACTAATATTATAGGCTTGCTAATTCTATTCCTTTTGGAACTAAGGATTGGGTTTAGGGATAAGGGTCCATGGTCCATAGTGGACCATATTAATTAATTAAAGGGAATCCTAATCGTAGTCTGAATAGTAAAAGGCCTACTTCCTTTATTCCTAATAGATAACTAGGTTTAGGATTCCTAATTAGAATCTGAATAGTAAAGGGTTTACTTTCTTTATTCCTAATAGGCTTAGGACTCTAATTTAGGGAAGGGTCCACGGTTCAAGGTGGACCTTTATTAATTAATTAAAGGAAACCTAACCGAATTAAATCATATTTTATTATTATTAATGGGATTAATTTAATAATTAATCCGGGATTGAAGGCCGTAACACGGGGTGTTACACGCCGGCTGCCCGCTGCCGGAGACGACTTCTCGGCCGTGGGTAGGTGGCGGGTCCCCTACCCCCCACCTACCCCCCACTGACTCTTATCACATAATTACGCCCCGGGGACCATTGTGGAACCCGAAACCATGCTTAGACACTTTACAACGCAAGTAATAACAACACGTAGACAATTAACGGATCAAATACGAGAAACGAACGGCACATAACCTATCATGCTTTTCTAATATAATCAACACCCAAACATGCGATTTCCTCACCCGATAATTCAAGAATAAGATCATACGATACAACCTAGGGTTCTAATCACTTTTATATCAACAAGTATACGGTTCGTCTTCTAATTGCAAGATTCGGTAAGAATAACACATGAACATCAAGAGCATCACACAATTATCAAGAACAACACATAATCATCAAGAACTCTATATAATCATCAAGAATTCCATAATCATCAAGAATCTCTCAATATCAAGATCATCAAGATCCCTCATGGAATCATCACATCAAACATCAATAATAATCATCATATCTCGCCAATACACAATAATATGGGGGAAACCTAAGGGGGAATCATAGCTATGAAAATAGGTTTTGTTGAGACATGGGTTACCTCTTAGCCTTAATTAATTCCTTGGCTATGAAGGATCTTTCTTTAAGCTTCCTTGCTTTCTTGATTTCTCCTAAGGGGATTCTTGGAGCTCTTTTTGGGGTGGTGGGGCGTTATTTTTGTGGGAAGTTCTAGGTGCCTCCTAAGTCCCCTATTTATATATTTAGGAGTCCTAATTAGGAACTAATATTATAGGCTCGCTAATTCTATTCCTTTTGGAACTAAGGATTGGGTTTAGGGGTTGGGTTTATATATGAGGGCCCATGGACTATGGTGGGCCTTTTTCCGTAATTATGATTTATTCTTTCTCTTGGGCTATTGATTAATTAATTAAATGGTTTTAGGGGCTGTAACACGGGGTGTTACACCATAGTTATCAAGAATCTCTCGATGTCAAGATCACCCATGGAATTGTCCCATCAATCATCAATAATAACATTACAAATCATCGATACACAATAATATGGGGAAAACCTACGGGGGAAATCATAACTACGAAAATAGGTTTTGTTGAGACATGGGTTACCTCTTAGCCTTAATTAATTCCTTGGCTATGAAGGATCTTTCTTTAAGCTTCCTTGCTTTCTTGATTTCTCCTAAGGGGATTCTTGGAGCTCTTTTTGGGGTGGTGGGGCGTTATTTTTGTGGGAAGTTCTAGGTGCCTCCTAAGTCCCCTATTTATATATTTAGGAGTCCTAATTAGGAACTAATATTATAGGCTCGCTAATTCTATTCCTTTTGGAACTAAGGATTGGGTTTAGGGGTTGGGTTTATATATGAGGGCCCATGGACTATGGTGGGCCTTTTTCCGTAATTATGATTTATTCTTTCTCTTGGGCTATTGATTAATTAATTAAATGGTTTTAGGGGCTGTAACACGGGGTGTTACACCATAGTTATCAAGAATCTCTCGATGTCAAGATCACCCATGGAATTGTCCCATCAATCATCAATAATAACATTACAAATCATCGATACACAATAATATGGGGAAAACCTACGGGGGAAATCATAACTACGAAAATAGGTTTTGTTGAGACATGGGTTACCTCTTAGCCTTAATTAATTCCTTGGCTATGAAGGGTCTTTCTTTAAGCTTTCTTGCTTTCTTGATTTCTTCTAGGGGGATTCTTGGAGCTCTTTGGGGTGGTGGGCGTTATTCTTGTGGTGGGGGGTTTCTAGGTGCCCCTTAAGTCCCCTATTTATATATTTAGGAGTCCTAGTTAGGAACTAATATTATGGGCTTGCTAATTCTATTTCTTTTGGGACTAAGGATTGGGTTTAGGGATAAGGGCCCATGGACTATGGTGGGCCTTCGTAATTAATTATTGTGATTTAATTCTTTCTTTTGGGTAATTGATTAAATGATTTAATTGATCTTAGGGGTCGTGACACGGGGTGTTACAACCACCATCACCGCCGCTGCCGCGGCCACCACCACTGCCACCGCCACCACCACCAATACCGCCACCGCCACTACCTCCATCACCACCACCACCACCGCCACCTCCATCGCCGCTGCCGCCACCACCACCACCACCGCCACCAGAACCACCACCCAGCAGCACCACTGCCACCACCACCACCACCACCGCCACAACCGTCGCTGCCCCCACCACCACTGCCACAACCGTCACCGTTAACACCACCACTGTCGCCCCCACCACTGCCACCGCCACCACCACCACTACCACCCCAGCACCACTACCACCACCACCACCGCCACAACCACCGTCACCATCACATATTTTTATAAGGGTATTTATGTCTTTTAAAACATATTTCATTTCTATTCCTTAAATCAACCAAACACCGTAATATAATTCCTAAAGTCTATTCCTTCCGCGAACCAAACAATAGAATACAATTCCTATTCTATTCCTTGCCTATTCCATTCCTTATGGAAAAGCATTCCTATTACCTCAAAATTCATTCCGTGAACCAAACGCGCTGTAAGTGTTAGGCTTAGTATTCTAGGTTGCGCGGTGAGATGTGTGTTGCTTTCTGTCTTGCTTGCTTGCTTGCTCTTTTGGTAACCTTGTTGTTGTAGCAGAAGTGCGATGCCTCCTCGTCCTCGCGCTCGCTCCCTAGAGACCCCGACCAACGAGCAGCTCGCCCAGAATCTCCATCAGCTGACGCAGACGATGTAGTCTCTCAGTGAAGCTCTGTTGAACAACAATCAAGCCGCGCTGCCTCCGCCTCCGGTTGGGCACCGCGATATAGGTCATTTAGTGTCCGGGCATCGGCCGCCTTCCTTTGCTGGTGAAGAAGACCCTGTAGTCCTTGAAGAGTGGCTACGGGTGTTTGATAAGATTTTTACCATGGTGGGCTGTCCCAAAGAGAGGAGACTAGAACTGGCAACGTTCTACTTCTGCCAGGAAGCGGATTTGTGGTGGGTTCATGAGAGTCCGACCTTCCTTGAAGAACCTGGGTTTGATTGGACCGCGCTCAAGGACAGAATGCGCGAAAGGTTCTACCCAGCGCATGTGCGAGCTGCCATGTTTGATGAGTTCCTTCATCTGCAGCAAGGACCTCTATCTGTGGTGGAGTACCAACAAGAAGTTCCTAGAGTTGGCGCGCTTCACGAGGGTGTTGGTGCTTACAGAGCTTGCCATGGTTGAGCGTTTCGTTGCCGGTCTGAATTATGAGGCACGAAAAGCGTTGACGGTGAGTAAACCCAGTTCCCTCAAGGATGCGTATCTGTGTGCCGCGGATCTATTTCGTGTTCAGCAGCTTCAGAAGAGTTCGCTCGAGTTGGCTAGGAAGAGAGTTGAGAGTGGAAGTTCTTTTGCTTTCAAGAAGCCCCGACCGAGTTTTCCGGCTAGAGTTGTGTCATCTTCTTCTCAAGGACCAGTTAGGATGGAGCCTCCGGTTCAAGCTAAGTCGATTGGTTTTCGCAAGTGTGGGAAGGTTCATCCGAGCTAAGTTTGCTATGGCCAGGCGTTTAAGTGTTTTCGCTGTGGGGTTGCTGGTCATAGAGTCGCGGAGTGTCCCCAGCTTGCCGGTCAGAGAGCGTTGCCGCCACCCCCGGGAGCTGGAAGAGCACCAGGAGGGAGTTCAGGTCGCGGAGCTGTCGGAGCTAGGCTGCCTAGGAGAGTTTTTGTGATGGCGCGTTCGCAGGCGGAGTCGGAGGGTATGGTGGAGGAGGAGTTAGCAGGTAACCCTTGTTTTTGAGCTTATCCTTCTGTCCCCGTGAGCGTTGTGTTCTTTGTTGCCTTGGGTGTTATCTTGTGTTTCGTAGTTGTCCTTGTTTGGCAATCCTTGGCATGCTTTCCTTGTTAGTTTTTCATTGTGCTTTCCTTGTTAGTTTTTCGTTGGATGCTTAGTATAGACTCTTTTCTTGCTAAGTGTTTTTATTGAGTTGGTACCTTGTTTGTGGTAGCCATCTATCCTTGAGTTATCTTGTGTGTAGCTCAATTTTTTGATTTGGAAAATAGCAAATCCCTACCCAAAGTCTTTCCTTGTGAAGCCTAAAAGTCAAGCCTAATGTTAGATTGTAGCCTTTGAGGCTTGAACCTTAGCCTATTTCTTTTCTATCCAACCTCTAAACCACTTGAGCCAAATATCTTTCTTGAAATTTCACCAATTTTAATTCCACCTAAACCTTAAAATTCCACTTTGTTCAAAATCCCCAAATTTAATCATCTTTTTTCCCCAATCTCACCCAAATCCCTAATTTCTTTTCCCAAATTCTCTTCTCCTTTTTCCATCTCCCTACCCTGAGCTATCCAATACCACCCCACCCCGTCGCTCCTTCGCAACCCGCCACCACCAACCTGTCCGTCGCTGTTCGCCGCCGCCGCCGTTCTGCTGTGCCGTGTCGCCGAGCAGCGCGAGAGAGAGAGAGAGAGAGAGAGGGGCAGCGTGAGTGGAGAAGAAAAAGAAGCAGTTGTGGGCTTTGTTTGTTGAGGTTTGGATCATCTTCTACCATTCCTAGAAGGTCAAGTTTGGCTAGGAAAGCGGAATGGGTGGATACCCATTACCTTGTGCTTGAAGGTAAAGCTTTTGATCCTGAATCTTTTTCAAGTTCCTTGTTGGATTTGCTTAAGTTTCAAGGTTTGTTGGATGGGTTTCTCGCCATAAGGGCCGAGACTTACCCGAGTTTGGTGAAGGAGTTTTACCGTCACATGGTTGTGACAAAGGAAGGTGAACGGCTTGAGATCACCTCTAAGGTGAGAGGTGTGAAGGTTGTGTTGTCTGAGAAGATGTTGGCTCAGTTGTTGAGTTTGTCTGCTACAGGAGTGGCTCAGTACAGTGGTCATTCTTGGATTAGTACGGATACCATGGGGTACCGTGACTATTTGAGTTATCTGTTTGGCCATACGAGTGGTTTCACTCAGGCTTTGAGGCCGGAAAGGAAGTGGTTGTCTGCGGAAAAAAGGATCTTGGTGATGTTGGTGTCAGATTGTTTGTTGCCTAACAAGAACAAGAGCAGTTTGTTGGGTAAGTTGGAGTGTACCTTTGCTTTCTGTCTGAAGAATATGGTTAAGTACAACCTGCCGGCTTTGATGATGCAACACATGGTGTTTTGCCGAGATCACAATCGGAAGAGTTTGACGTATGGAATGGTGCTAAGTTGGATTTTGGTTAAGAAAGGTGTTAGTGTGGATGGTTGTCTCCCGAAGGCTGTTGGAAAGATGGTGTTGGATACCGCCAATCTCCGGAGTTGTAATCTGTTTCAGTTGGATAGTGGTGAGTACATCACGCTTGAAGAGGTTGCAAGGAAAGAAAGCACCTGTTGAGAGAGCAGAGTTAGCTGCCGGGCTTGGGATCCATGCCAGGAAGTTGAGCCGTGCAGTCCAGAGTTTGGGTGGTGACGAAGAAGTTGAGGAGGAAACAGATCAGGAAGAAGGAGCACCGGAGACCGCCGAAGCTGAAGTAAGTGAATCAGACAGTGAGGAAAGCCGAAGAAGGGAAGAAGTTCGCACCAAGAGAGAGCAGGACGTCGTCTCTTTGCTTCGTCAGCAGAACAGTTTGATCGCCGAGGGCTTTGCGTTTGTGAAGTCTCAGTTTGTCGAAGTGCATCAGAGGCTGGATCAGATTGAAGCTAGTTCTAGTCACAGAGATGAAGCCGAATAAGAAGAGTCTGAAGAGGCCGAAGAGTCGGAGAGTGAGGAGTTCTAGTGGTGTTGTGGTAACCCCGTTCGCTTCTTCCTTGTTGTTTCTTAGCCGTTGTAGCTTGGTGTTAGGTTGTTGTGTGCTTTGTGTGTTTGCTTGTTTTGTTTGTTGCCTTGTTGCTTAGGTAGTTTGTTAGTTGGTGTTTGGGTTAGTTGTTGAGTTCTTGGTTGTTGGCTAGAAGTTGGTTGTTGTGTTGAGGGTAGAGTTCTTGATGCTCAATCTATCCGTTTGTTGACCCCTTGCTAATCCTTGAATCCGTAATGTCTTCTTCTTTGCTTTGGAACCCTTGTGAGAACTTTTGGAGTTTTGACCAAAAGGGATATTCTTGAAATTTCTTGTCTCAATTTTGTTTCCTTGTTACCTTCGTTTTGGCTTGTTGTACCCAAGTTTCGGGGACGAAACTTCTTTGAAGGGGGAGAGGATGTGACACCCCGAAAATCCACATTCCATTCCATGAATTAATTGAGTAATTAATTCTATTTCTCTTGAGGAATTGATTCCTAAAATCCTGATTTTTAATACTCAAGGACTAGTATTTGACTAGTCAATCTTTAAGTTGTGTTGTACCTTGTGCTTTGAGAGGAGTTCCCTTGTTCCTTACACTTTCTAAAAGTTAGTAAGGGTATCCTTGTCTTTTCACCAAGAGCTAGTGTTGTAATCTAAACCTAGAAGACTTCTTCATTTCATTCCTTACAATTCCTAGAAAATATCTCTACCTTTTCTCTAGAAAAGAAAAGTAGCTTGTTCTTCAAGCCAAGTGAGACCTTTGTCAAGATTCCAAGTTTTGCTTCCAAGATTCAATCTTTCACCTATTTGGGCATCTAGAAGGGTAAGATCTAAGCTTGTTTAGTCTTTTTGGTTCCATCTTAGTAGTCTTTCTCTTAAAGGTAGGATCTTTATGATCTTTTGTTTAGATCTTGAAGTGGGTTTGGCTAGTGAGCTTAGTGGAGAGCTTTTTGTGGTGTAAGAGAAGTCTTTTGGTCTTCAAGAGGTAACCCATGCTCTACAAAACCTATTTCGCTTACCTATATATGATTTCTTAGACTCTACTTGTGCTTTGCTTTGAAATGTGAGTGTTTATGCCTTTATCTTGTGATATTGCATATCTAGAGCCTGTGTTTAGGGTTCCTTTGTGCCATTGCTTGGCATGTTCCTTGGTTCAAGTCATTTTGTTGTGTTTGGTGAGATTTGGTGTGTTTTGGACTTGAATTTGTGTTTGGAGGAGAAAATCCCCGAAGGGATTTGTGGTGATATCGGGACGTTCCCGCGGGCGGGACCACGGGTGGGGCACTACCCGTGGGTCCACCCGCGGGTACATAGTTGTTGCGATGTCGGGATTTGTTCCCCGTGATTCGGTTGTTTTGGTGTTTGATCTTTTGGCTTCCCGTTGTTCTTTTGTGGAACAATTTGAGTGTCTTCTTGATGTTTCGTAGGTCTAGAGCTATATGGTAGGTATCCATGTAGGATCTTTGGTGTCTTGGTTCGTGCTAAGTGTTTAACATTGTGTTTCGTTGAACCAAGAGGTGTCTTGTGTGTTCCTCGAAACTATCTTGAGTTTCCCCGTTGATAAGCATGCTAGTTTGTTGTCTTAATGCTAGCGTGTGTGTTGTTCGTACCTTCCGTTTGGTTGATGATAACTTGCGTTATTCATCATTGTTGTCATTGGGTGGTGACCCGTTCCTTGACTGAGTAAGTTTCATACCTTCGTTGTGATCCGTTGTTTGATTCGTGTGAGTGGTGGTGCGTGTGTGGCTCTACCTGGATTGCACGATTAGTGGTATGGGACGCTAGTCACCAAGGTATTGCAGCGGTCCTCGTGGTGGCCGTGACGTGATTATGGAGTTGTGTTCCTTCGAGAAAGGTTCACGTGATTGGAGGACAACATTTTGTTATCCGGGCATGTTTTGTCGTGATTGGTGGTGGTTCTTTTGTGGTCTGTTGGTGGGGGACGACGGTCCTGGAGGAATAAGGTTGAACTTGGCTGTACAGGGGATTCTGGAGGTAATGGTTGGCTTGAAGGTACAAGGTTGGGGGTAGCCATAAGGTTGGAACAGGGCATAAGGAAGGCATATCAACTCGTGATGGGTGATGTCACGAGGGCTTTTGTAGCCGTTGTTGTGTGATCTTCTCTCGTGACGTGTGCAGTCATGGAGGCTTGTGTTGTTTGGCATTTGTTGTCGTTGGGTGAGTCTTTATCCTTGTGTGTGGTTAACCTTTTTTGTTGGGATGTGTTCCCGGTGTTATCCTTGTGAGTTGTGAGTCTTGTGTTGTCTTTTGATCTTGGCTTTTGACTTATATATATGTATTCCGTTTCGAAAATGGTTTTTATATCTTATATCTACCTATTTATGATACTTAACAGTATTGGTGGGTTACCAGCATCTTTCGCTGACCGGGCGTCGCCCCGATGTTTATCTTTGTGTTCTTTCAGCTGTTGAGTAGTCGAGCGCGATGTCTAGAGCCTGGTAGCTTAGCACCTGTATCTTTAGACTGTGTTTTCGTGGCCTGCGCGCCAATGGTTTTAGATTGCTTTAGACTGATGTTTTGGGATAGTGTGATACACTTGCAGATTGTCGCCTTAGCGTTACCTAGTGTGGTATACGTGGCATAACACTCTTGTTTGGATTTCTTTTATCCAGTTTTCGTTTATCTTCCGTTGTGCTAGTTTTGTTGTTAATCTGCATGTGTTAAGACTTGTTTTTAGGTCTTGTTGTTTTGGGGGTGTTACAGAATTAGTAAACCCATACCATTCAGACCCTGATTAGGACTCCTAGATATATATATATATAAGAACATAGGAGGCACCTAGAAGTCACACCACAATAGTTATCACCACACAAGAATTCCCCAAGGACTCCCCACCACCAAGCCTAGGGAGATCAAACGGATGGAAATTTTAGGGAAGAACCTTAATAGCCAAGGGAGGATTAATTAAGGCCAAGAGGTAACGCATGTCGCAACAAAACCTATTTTCTTTGCTATAATCTCCTTCCTTGGCCACCCTCTATATTCTTGTGTCTTGATGAATTCTTCTATGATAATTGTGTTATGTTCTTGATGATTGATAAGATGATTTATATGCATTCTTGATGATCTTGATGTTGAAAAGAAGTTCTTTATTTTGATGTGATGATTCTTGACGAATCTTGATATTTCTTGATGTTAAAGATAAAATATGATCTTGATGATTTGGGTGGGATTAGAGCCCTAGGTTGGATTGGGAATTTGTGTTGTGATGTTCTTGATTTACATTTGGGTGGGAATTCTCGTGTTCGGGTGTTGTTTATATTTAGAAGTCATAATAGGATAACTCTTACGTGATCCTTGCTTTTGATCCGTTAATTGCCTACGTGGTGTCGTTATTCGCGTTTAAAAGTGTCTAAGCATGGTTTCGTGTTCCACAAAGGTTCCCGGGACAAATATATGAGAAAAGAGTCAGTGGGGGTAGGGGAACCCGCCACCTACCCGCTGCCCGAAGGACACCGCCCGGCAACGGGCAGCCACCGGGCAGCCGCCTGCCCGCCGGCGACCCGCTGCCCGGAACACTGCCCTCCGGCGGGCAGCCGGCGGTTGACCCCCACCCACCGGCTACCCGCTGGTCCGTACCCCACCCCGGGTCTTTGGCTTCCCGTTTGTTGTTCCCCGCTCCCCCACGGTGTCCCAACGGACCCCGTTTGTCATGCTTGAGTCTAGTTTGATATTTCGGGTACCATTCGTAGGTTAAATGAGTCTTAGGAATTGCATGCTAGTTGAATTTGTAACCCGTTGACCTAGGTGGAAGTTGTATGAACCCTTAGGACTATTCTTAGTATTTGAATGATCACACGTAAGTTTATTTATATGTATTTCTCCTCCCAATATGCTACTACGTGCTCCTATGTGTTATGTGTTGCATGATCCCCCATTTTGGTTATAGGCCAATTGGGTGATTCCCGGACTAAGGTTCGGAAGTCGGCTGAAGGCCGAATGGATTGTTCCTGGACTAAAGGTTCGGAAGTGGCTGAAGGATAAATGGATTGTTCCTGAGCTAAGGCTCAGAAGTTGGCTAAAGGCGGAATTGATTCACTTCTTGGGCTGCGGTCCAACATGGGCCTTGGACGCGCCAGGCGGTGTGTAGGGCCAATAAGCCGAGGAAGGCTGTAGTCCACCGACCTGAGTAATCAGGCGGTGTGTAGGGCTACGGCTGGCTGCGATCCACCGAGTGATGGGACAGTGGTGTGTAGGGCCGTAGTGTCTGAGGATCTTCGCCCACCGACTGAGTTTAGCTCAGCGGTGTGTCGGGCTTGATCCTATACGGTCCACCGACTGTACGCATCAACGGTGTGTAGGGTCGTAAGTCCCTCCTTGTAAAGGGGATCGCGGTCCACCGACTATGCGCGTCAGCGGTGTGTCGGATCGTGGTCTGACGTTGAGTTTGTCAGCGGTTCTCAAAGGGTTGGTTGCGATCAACTCCCCTCATACCACGGTACTGAGGTAGGGTGCTGCGGAGCCGTGTTAATGCTATAAGCATTAACCCTCATGTTCGGGGCATGCGATTGGTCCCGTGGCGCCATCAACGATTATGTGATGTGAGTGATGATTGAATGATGATGTGTTTGAATTGAAAAGTGTTCTGCGACCTTAGATGCGTATTCCTTATGATGTTATCGCTACTTAACTGTTTATCATTGATTAATGTGCTTATCCCTATTTGCTGAGTCTATTCCTTGTTTTAAAGCTAGAGTCTCCTAAGTATATATCTTCCTACTTCAAAATGGTTTTCCTGTATCTATATCTATATCTATATATATATATATATATATATACCTATTTTGTATTTCAACGTGTTGGAGTGGGTTACCAGCATCGCTTGCTGAATAGATATATTTGGCTTTCAGGCACAGATGAGTAGATCCCAGAGCGCGTTAGAGATCCGAGGCGTAGAGTAGCTAGTTTCCCTCTCGGCCTGCGTGCCATGCTTATGTATTGACATTATTTGAGGATTTTAGTTAGTTAGCCTGTGCACCTGAGTTCTCTAGCTCAGGTGTGGAGTAGCACCCCATACTCTTATGTTTGATTTCGGGATTTAATGAGGATTTACCTTTATTATATAAGTTTTAAAAGTTTCAAAATTTTGGCGTGTTACAATATCAACTCATGATGGGTGATGTCACGAGGGCTTGTGTAGCCGTTATTGTGAGTTCTCTTCTTGTGATATGTGTAGTCACAAAGGCAAGTGTTTCCGTTGGGTGTGTCCCTATTCCTTTGAGTTGTACATGTCGGGTGTTAATCTATTATGTGATGATAGATTATACGTTGAGACTTCTTGTGAGTCGTTGTTATTCTTTGTGGTCTTGGGATGTGTTCCCGTGTTCTTGTTGAGAGTGTTTGAGTCTTGTGTTGACTATTACTCTTGGTTTTGAACTTATATATACGTATTCCGTTTTGAGAATGGCTTTACAACTTATATCTTATCTATGTATGATATTTCACATGTATTGGTGGGCTACCAGCATTATTCGCTGACCGGGCGTCGTCCCATTTCTATTTGTTGCTTTACGGGTTGGATAACTTTGGAGAGCGTGCTAGTGGCCTGTAGATAGTTTTATCTCTTCCTTTATTAGCGTTAAGGCCTGTGAGCCTAAGTTGCAACTTTGATAACTTTGATCCTATTCCAAATTGACGTTGTCTCAGGTTTGGAACCTTAACTCTCATTTCCTTTTTCTTACCAACCAGCGTGTCCTTGAGTTTAAAATTTAAATCGTCATCCTTTCCAACCTTTCGAACCAAATCTTTTCCAAAGCCTAGAATATATATATGTATACAAATTCCCGTAAAATGTTTTTCCCTATATACACCATCGTATTTTCTTGACACCCTTATCCCCAAAATGGTTTTCTAGCTTCGGGACGAAGCTTCTTTTAAGGGGGTGAGGATGTGACTCCCCATATTTTTATAAAATAAATTATCGTCCCGGTATTAAATATTTTAATATAAATATTTATATAGCAATTTATTTAGAAATGGGCTCGGGTCTATTTAGTATTGTGAACCGGTACTTTTGTGTCCAAATGCCTTAGAGTCTAAAGACAATTTTATTATCTAAGCCTACTTATAAGCCCGAAATTAATAAATGGATATATATGTATATATATATATATATATATATATATATATATATATATATATATATATATATATATATACACGTTGTAGTCTTGAGCCCAACCATCCAAGCCTAAATAATAAGCCTACTTTCTAATTATGGCCATGAGATGAGTTCAACCTTCTCTTTTAGCCGAACCCAATCATTGGGTAACCCTACACTCTATAGTAAGTATGTATGTATCATATCATCCCTCTCCCAACTTCAATCAGCCGTGACCTTCAAACCTTGAAAACCAAAGACCCCCTCCTCATCTTCTTCGCTAAGCAGCCAGCTATACCCGCCTCTCTCTCGTGTCTCTCTCTCGTTCGGCTTCCCGATTACAGAGGTGAGAACCTCACCCCAAACCTTCCCTTGTATCTCTCTTCTCTCCTCCCGGCGAGGCAGCAACAGATGTGTAATCTCCGGCAGCAGCAGGTCGCGACGTGCAGAACAGCGACTGCTCCGACGGCCATTCTCGGTGTTCGTTCAACGGTGGCGGTTGAGCAGGAGGCGACAACATGGATAACGTATAAAGCTTCTCCTCTGCTTTCGATGTCCAAAGCAACAGAAATGGCAGTAGTGGGAGGCTCGTGGTAGTGATGTTGCCTGGCATCAGCGGCATCGACAGAGCTCGGTGATGGCGTCTCTCCTCCGTTCCCGGCGTGGTAGCTCCTCTGGCGACATGGTGGTTCCGGTGTACCCGCGGGTAGTTGGATGGGTGGTGATGTACCAGTGTTCCACCCGCGGCGTGGATGCATGAAGAAGAAGGCAGTGTTGATGGTGAGCTTCTGTTCTGTTGTGTGTTGCTGTTTAGGATGATATTAGTTAATTTTTGTTTAGTTATATTATTAATTGAGTTACTAACTTAGTGGTAAGGGTGGTGGTTGTGGTTGTGTTTAGTGAGGGTTTGATTTTTGCTTAAGGTTATAAGCTTGTTTTAGTATTTAATTTTAAGTAGTAAGTTCTATCTATTAATCTTGATTATTAGCTTGCCTATTAGTATATCAGTGTTGTGATTAATTAACAATAGGATGCCTAGCTTGATTGGTTTGATTTGTGGGTAATTTAGGGTTGAACCAGAGTTTAAATCCCCTTATGAGCATAATTATTTTTATTAGTGCTTTTGTTAATAGTCGAGGATCAGTTTGATTCACAGGTTCACGGTAGCTTGGTTTTATGAGTTGAGCCAATGTTGGCGTTGGTTTTGGTTGGATAAGCGAATGAGGTAACCCATGCTCTACAAAATCTATTTTGCTTACCTATGTGATGATTTCGTGGATTCTACATGTGATTTTGCTATGAAATATGAGTGTTTATGCATTGTCTTGTGAAAATGAATATCTAGAGCTTGTTATTGGGTGCATTTATGCCAATGCTTGGCTACTCAAGAACTGTAAAGCAACATAAAGAAAGGGGACGACGCCCGGTCAGCGAACATTGCTGGTAACCCATCAGTACACGTTAAATAGTATATATAGATAATAAAAACCAAAACCATTTTCAAAACGGAATACAGTATATATCAGTTTAAAAGTCATAGAGAGAAGTCAACTGCCAAGACTCTATTTCACTCTCAAAGGAACAAGGGAAATCAACATCCCACAACAACAACAAGACAAGGATACCAACAATAAACAATAAAACTCGAGATGTATTATACTGATCACAAAGTAGAATACATCTAGACATGCTCATAGCAAAGAAACACATACACACATTGGCAACTACATGCCACAGTGACAACTACATGTCACAAGAACACAATTCCAAGTTCCAACCTTATGCCCTGTTCCAACCTTATGGCTACCCCCGGCCTTATTACAGTTCCAACCTTTACCTCCTAGTGCCACCCTGTACATCCGAGTCCAACCTTATGCCTCCGGGAACCGTAATTCCCCCGCCAACAACGACCAACATTTCTAACGATCTCTCAGTACACGAGGGTACCATTCAATATCATAACACAAAACCGCCAATCTCATGAGCAAAGCTCAAATAACAAACCACCAATCTCAATCATGGCCACACGACGACCACATTGGTACCTTGGAGATTAAAGCCCCATAAACCTTAATCGTGCAATCAAGGTACCACAAGTACACACGTTTTTATCACAGGAATCAATCAATCGATCACAACAAAGATATGAAACCATACTCAAAAAGAAAGGATTACAATCCGACACCAACGATGGTCAACACAAGTTTCCAACCTCAATAGGAAAGAACAAATTGCACACACTAGCATTTCAACGTCAAACTAGCATGCTTATCAAACGGTCAAACCAAACATAGTTCCATAGAACATACAATACTCATCATAGTCCAACGAATCACAAAGTTGGACACTTAGCATTATTCAAGACACCAAATGTAACATCCCCGATTTTAATCACATTTTAAAAACTTAATTACGTAAGGCAAAGTAACTAACAGGTATTTTAAAATGTAAGCAACAGCGAAAGTCTTAAATTTTTAACGGGAAAACCGGGAAGTGTTATGCCACATCCACCTCAATGTGGATGCACAGGCAAGTCTGAAACCAACAATCAATCTTGTTCAACATAACCACGACACACAGGCCCAAAACACTGTATACATAGGTAGGGAAACTACACTACAACCAACAGCTAACGAGCTCGCCATATCTACTTAGGACCTGTAAAGAAACATAAAGAAAGGGGACGACGCCCGGTCAGCGAACATTGCTAGTAACCCATCAATACACGTTAAATAGTATATATAGATAATAAAAATCAAAACCATTTTCAAAACGGAATACATTATATATCAGTTTAACAGTCATAGAGAGAAGTCAACAGCCAAGACTCTATTTCACTCTCAAAGGAACAAGGGAAATCTACATCCCACAACAACAACAAGACAAGGATACCACCAATAAACAATAAAACTCGAGATGTATTATACTGATCACAAAATAGAATACATCTAGACATGCTCATAGCAAAGAAACACATACACACATTGGCAACTACATGTCACAAGAACACAATTCCAAGTTCCAACCTTATGCCCTGTTCAAACCTTATGGCTACCCCCGGCCTTATTACAGTTCCAACCTTTACCTCCTAGTGCCACCCTATACATCCGAGTCCAACCTTATGCCTCCGGGAACCGTCATTCCCCCGCCAACAACAGCCAACATTTCCAAAGATCTCTCAGTACACGAGGGTACCATTCAATATCATAACACAAAACCGCCAATCTCATGAGCAAAGCTCAAATAACAAACCACCAATCTCAATCATGGCCACACGACGACCACATTGGTACCTTGGAGATTAAGGCCCCATAAACCTTAATCGTGCAATCAAGGTACCACAAGTACACACGTTTTTATCACAGGAATCAATCAATCGATCACCACAAAGATATGAAACCATACTCAACAAGAAAGGATTACAATCCGACACCAACGATGGTCAACACTAGTTTCCAACCTCAATAGGAAAGAACAAACCGGACATACTAGCATTTCAACGTCAAACTAGCATGCTTATCAAACGGTCAAACCAAACATAGTTCCATAGAACATACAATACTCATCATAGTTCAACGAATCACAAAGTTGGACACTTAGCATTATTCAAGACACCAAATGTAACATCCCCAATTTTTATCACATTTTAAAAACTTAATTACGTAAGGCAAAGTGACTAACAAGTATTTTAAAATGTAAGCAACAGCGAAAGTCGTAAATTTTTAACGGGAAAACCGGGAAGTGTTATGCCACATCCACCTCAATGTGGATGCACAGGCAAGTCTGAAACCAACAATCTATCTTGTTCAACATAACCACGGCACACAGGCCCAAAACACTATATACATAGGTAGGGAAACTACACTACAACCAACAGCTAACGAGCTCGCCATATCTTCTTAGGACCTGTAAAGCAACATAAAGAAAGGGGACGACGCCCGGTCAGCGAACATTGCTAGTAACCCATCAATACACGTTAAATAGTATATATAGATAATAAAAATCAAAACCATTTTCAAAACGGAATACATTATATACTAGTTTAACAGTCATAGAGAGAAGTCAACAGCCAAGACTCTATTTCACTCTCAAAGGAACAAGGGAAATCAACATACCACAACAACAACAAGACAAGGATACCACCAATAAACAATAAAACTCGAGATGTATTATATTGATCACAAAGTAGAATACATCTAGACATGCTCATAGCAAAGAAACACATACACACATTGGCAACTACATGACACACTGACAACTACATGTCACGAAAACAAAATTACAAGTTCCAACCTTATGCCCTGTTCCACCCTTATGGCTACCCCCGGACTTATTACAGTTCCAACCTTTACCTCCTAGTGCCACCCTGTACATCCGAGTCCAAACTTATGCCTTCGGTAACCGTCATTCCCCCGCTAACAATTGCCAACATTTCCAACGATCTCTCAGTACACGAGGGTACCATTCAATATCATAACACAAAACCGCCAATCTGATGGGCAAAGCTCAAATAACAAACCACCAATCTCAATCATGGCCACACGACGACCACATTGATACCTTGGATATTAAGGCCCCATAAACCTTAATCGTGCAATCAAGGTACCACAAGTACACACGTTTTTATCACAGGAATCAATCAATCGATCACAACAAAGATATGAAACCATACTAAACAAGAAACGATTACAATCCGACACCAACGATGGTTAACACCGGTTTCCAACCTCAATAGGAAAGAACAAACCGCACACACTAGCATTTTAACGTCAAACTAGCATGCTTATCAAACGGGCAAACCAAACATAGTTCCATAGAACATACAATACTCATCATAGTCCAACGAATCACAAAGTTGGACATTTAGCACGATTCAAGACACCAAACATAACATCCCCGATTTTTATCAAATTTTAAAAATTTAATTACGTAAGGCAAAGTAACTAACAGGTATTATAAAACGTAAGCAACAGCGAAAGTCTTAGATTTTAAACGGGAAAACCGGGAAGTGTTATGCCACATCCACCACAATGTGGATGCACAGGCAAGTCTGAAACCAACAATCTATCTTGTTCAACATAACCACGGCACACAGGCCCAAAACACTATATACATAGGTTGGGAAGCTACTCTACAAGCAACAGCTAACGAGCTCGCCATATCAACTTAGGACCTGTAAAGCAACATAAAGAAAGGGGACGACACCCGGTCAGCGAACATTGCTGGTAACCCATCAATACACGTTAAATATTATATATAGATAATAAAAATCAAAACCATTTTCAAAACGGAATACAGTATATATCAGTTTAAAAGTCATAGAGAGAAGTCAACAGCCAATACTCTATTTCACTCTCAAACGAACAAGGGAAGAAATCTACATCCTACAACAACAACAAGACAATGATACCAATAATAAACAATAAAACTCGAGAAGTATTATACTGATCACAAAGTAGAATACATCTAGACATGCTCATAGCAAAGAAACACATACACGCATTGGCAACTACATGCCACAGTGACAACTACATGTCACAAGAACACAATTCCAAGTTCTAACCTTATGCCTACCCCCGGCCTTATTACAGTTCCAACCTTTACCTCCTAGTGCCACCCTGCACATCCGAGTCCAACCTTATGCCTCCAGGAACCGTCATTCCCCCGCCAACAACGGCCAACATTTCCAACGATCTCCCAGTACGCGAGGGTACCAGTCAATATCATAACACAAAACCGCCAATCTCATGAGCGAAGCTCAAATAACAAACCACCAATCTCAATCATGGCCACACGAAGACCACATTGGTACCTTGGAGATTAAGGCCCCATAAACCTTAATCGTGCAATCAAGGTACCACAAGTACACACGTTTTTATCACAGGAATCAATCAATCGATCACAACAAAGATATGAAACCATACTCAACAAGAAAGGATTACAATCCGACACCAACGATGGTCAACACAAGTTTCCAACCTCAATCGGAAAGAACAAACCGCACACACTAGCATTTCAACGTCAAACTAGCATGCTTATCAAACGGGCAAACCAAACATAGTTCCATAGAACATACAATACTCATCATAGTCCAACGAATCACAAAGTTGGACACTTAGCATTATTCAAGACACCAAATGTAACATCCCTGATTTTTATCACATTTTAAAAACTTAATTACGTAAGGCAAAGTAACTAATAGGTATTTTAAAACGTAAGCAACAGCGAAACTCTTAAATTTTTAACGGGAAAACCGGGAAGTGTTATGCCACATCCACCTCAATGCGGATGCATAGGCAAGTCTGAAACCAACAATCTATCTTGTTCAACATAACCACGGCACACAGGCCCAAAACACTATATACATAGGTAGGGAAACTACACAACAACCAACAGCTGACGTGCTCGCCATATCTACTTTGGGCCTGTAAAGCAACATAAAGAAAGGGGACGACGCCCGGTCAGCGAACATTGCTAGTAACCCATCAATACACGTTAAATAGTATATATAGATAATAAAAATCAAAACCATTTTCAAATCGGAATACATTATATATCAGTTTAACAGTCATAGAGAGAAGTCAACAGCCAAGACTCTATTTCACTCTCAAAGGAACAAGGGAAATCAACATCCCACAACAACAACAAGACAAAGATACCACCAATAAACAATAAAACTCGAGATGTATTATACTGATCACAAAGTAGAATACATCAAGACATGCTCATAGCAAAGAAACACATACACACATTGGCAACTACAAGCCACACTGACAACTACATGTCACAAAAACAAAATTCCAAGTTCCAACCTTATGCCCTGTTCCACCCTTATGGCTACCCCCGGACTTATTACAGTTCCAACCATTACCTCCTAGTGCCACCCTGTACATCCGAGTCCAACCTTATGCCTCCGGTAACCGTCATTCCCCCGCTAACAACTGCCAACATTTCCAACGATCTCTCAGTACACGTGGGTACCATTCAATATCATAACACAAAACCGCCAATCTGATGAGCAAAGCTCAAATAACAAACCACCAATCTCAATCATGGCCACACGACGACCACATTGGTACCATGGATATTAAGGCCCCATAACCCTTAATCGTGCAATCAAGGTACCACAAGTACACACGTTTTTATCACAGGAATCAATCAATCGATCACAACAAAGATATGAAACCATACAAAACAAGAAACGATTACAATCCGACACCAACGATGGTCAACACAGGTTTCCAACCTCAATAGAAAAGAATAAACCGCACACACTAGCATTTCAACGTCAAACTAGCATGCTTATCAAATGGGCAAACCAAACATACTTCCATAGAACATACAATACTCATCATAGTCCAACGAATCACAAAGTTGGACACTTAGCACGATTCAAGACACCAAATGTAACACCCCCGATTTTTATCACATTTTAAAAACATAATTACGTATGGCAAAGTAACTAATAGGTATTATAAAATGTAAGCAACAGCAAAAGTCTTAGATTTTAAACGGGAAAACCAGGAAGTGTTATGCCACATCCACCTCAATGTGGATGCACAGGCAAGTCTAAAACCAACAATCTATCTTGTTCAACATAACCACGGCACACAGGCCCAAAATAGGTAGGGAAACTACACTACAACCAACAGCTAACGCGCTCGCCATATCTACTTAGGACCTGTAAAGCAACATAAAGAAAGGGGACGACGCCCGGTCAGCGAATATTGCTGCTAACCCATCAGTACGCGTTAAGTAGCATTAATAGATAGCATAAATCAAAACCATTTTCGAAACGGAATACAGTATATATCAGTTTAAAAGTCATCGAGAGAAGTCAACAGCCAATACTCTATTTCACTCTCAAACGAACAAGGGAAATCTACATCCCACAACAACAACAAGACAATGATACCAATAATAAACAATAAAACTCGAGATGTATTATACTGATCACAAAGTAGAATACATCTAGACATGCTCATAGCAAAGAAACACATACACACATTTGCAACTACATGCCACAGTGACAACTACATGTCACAAGAACACAATTCCAAGTTCCAACCTTATGCCCTGTTCCAACCTTATGGCTACCCCCGACCTTATTACAGTTCCAACCTTTACCTCCTAGTGCCACCCTGTACATTCGAGTCCAACCTTATGCCTCCGGGAATCGTCATTCCACCGCCAACAACGGCCAACATTTCCAACGATCTCTCAGTACACGAGGGTACCATTCAATATCACAACACAAAACCGCCAATCTCATGAGCAAAGCTCAAATAACAAACCACCAATCTCAATCATGGACACACGACGACCACATTGGTTCCTTGGAGATTAAGGCCCCATAACCCTTAATCGTGCAATCAAGGTACCACAAGTACACACGTTTTTATCACAGGAATCAATCAATCGATCACAACAAAGATATGAAACCATACAAAACAAGAAACGATTACAATCCGACACCAACGATGGTCAACACAGGTTTCCAACCTCAATAGGAAAGAACAAACCGCACACACTAGCATTTCAACGTCAAGCTAGCATGCTTATCAAACGGGTAAACCAAACATAGTTCCATAGAACGTACAATACTCATCATAGTCCAACGAATCACAAAGTTGGACATTTAGCACGATTCAAGACACCAAATGTAACATCCCCGATTTTTATCACATTTTAAAAACTTAATTACGTAAGGCAAAGTAACTAACAAGTATTATAAAACGTAAGCAACAGCAAAAGTCTTAGATTTTAAACGGAAAAACCAGGAAGTGTTATGCCACATCCACCTCAATATGGATGCACAGGCAAGTCTAATACCAACAATCTATCTTGTTCAACATAACCACGGCACACAGGACCAAAACACTATCTACAGAGGTAGGGAAACTACACTACAACCAACAGCTAACGAGCTCGCCATTTCTAGTTAGGACCTCTAAAGCAACATAAAGAAGGGGGACGACGTCCGGTCAACGAACATTGCTGCTAACCCATCAGTACACGTTAAATAGTATATATAGATAATAAAAATCAAAACCATTTTCGAAACGGAATACAATATATATCAGTTTAAAAGTCATAGAGAGAAGTCAACTGCCAAGACTCTATCTCACTCTCAAAGGAACAAGGGAAATCAACATCCCACAACAACAACAACACAAGGATACCAACAATAAACAATAAAACTCGAGATGTATTATACTGATCACAAAGTAGAATACATCGAGACATGCTCATAGCAAAGAAACACTTACACACATTGCAACTACATGCCACAGTGACAACTACATGTCACAAGAACACAATTCCGTGTTCCAACCTTATGGCTACCCCCGGCCTTATTACAGTTCCAACCTTTACCTCCTAGTGCCACCCTGTACGTCCGAGTCCAACCTTATGCCTCCGGGAACCGTCATTCCCCCGCCAAGAACTGTCAAAATTTCCAATGAACTCTCAGTACACGAGGGTACCATTCAATATCATAACACACAACCGCCAATCTCATGAGCAAAGCTCAAATAACAAACCACCAATCTCAATCATGGCCACACGAAGACCACATTGGTACCTTAGAGATTAAGGCCCCATAAACCTTAATCGTGCAATCAAGGTACCACAAGTACACACGTTTTTATCACAGGAATCAATCAATCGAAAACAACAAAGATATGAAACCATACTCAACAAGAAAGGATTACAATCCGACACCAACGATGGTCAACACAAGTTTCCAACCTAAATTGGAAAGAACAAACCGCACACACTAGCATTTCAATGTCAAACTAGCATGCTTATCAAACGGGCAAACCAAACATAGTTCCATAGAACATACAATACTCGTCATAGTCCAACGAATCACAAAGTTGGACACTTAGCACGATTCAAGACACCAAATGTAACACCGCCGATTTTTATCACATTTTAAAAACTTAATTACGTAAGGCAAAGTAACTAATAGGTATTATAAAACGTAAGCAATAGCAAAAGTCTTACATTTTAAAAGGGAAAACCGGGAAGTGTTATGCCACATCCACCTCAATGTGGATGCACAGGCAAGTCTAAAACCAACAATCTATCTTGTTCAACATAACCACGGCACACAGGCCCAAAACACTATCTACATAGGTAGGGAAAATACACTACAACCAACAGCTAACGCGCTCGCCATATCTACTTAGGACTTGTAAAGCATCATAAAGAAAGGGGACGACGCCCGGTCAGCGAATATTGCTGCTAACCCATCAGTACGCGTTAAGTAGCATTAATAGATAGCATAAATCAAAACCATTTTCGAAACGGAATACAGTATATATCAGTTCAAAAGTCATAGAGAGAAGTCAACTGCAAAGAATCTATTTCACTCTAAAAAAGGACAAGGGAAATCATCATGCCAAGATAACATCAAGACAAGAACAACAACAGTACAACTTAACACATTTCAAGGTGCACTGTACTGATCACAAAGTAGAAAACATCAAGATAAGGACAACAACAGTAAACAAGTACAACTGATCATAAAGTAGAATACCACTCGACATGCTCAATAGAAAATAATAGACATACACACATTGGCAACTACATGCCACCGTGACACTTCATGTCACAAGTTACAACCTTATGCCCTGTTCCAACCTTATGGCTACCCCCGATCTTATTACAGTTCCTACAATTATGTAACACCCCCAATTTTCAACAACTTATAAAACCAATTAAAGCTTAGAAAAGAGATAAAGTCTACTCATTGAGATTAAACAAGGCGAAAGCTAACTAAACAAAATCGGAAGATGTTATGCCACACCTACATATCTACAGGTGCACAGGCTACGTCTAATCAAAACGTCATTAGCCTACTCATAAGATCAAGTCACACAGGCCACAAGTCTAACTAGGAAAACCATAAAGAGCTACACTATCTAACGGTCAGCTAGCGCGCTATCCAAGAAGCTACTCACAACCTGTAAAAACAGCATAAAGATAGGGATAACAACCAGTCAGCGAATAATGCTGGTAACCCACCAACACGTGTTAAGTATCATAATATACATAGATATAATCAAAACCATTTGGAACTGGGAATACAGTATATATCATTTAAAGCCGAGAGAGGAGACATCAATAGACTCATCAATCACTCATAACAAAGGTCAAAGACCAACGTACTCAACAAGACAACAGAACCACAAGCAACAAGCTCAAAAACAAGGTACAACATACGACACACAACGAAGGACTTACAATAGACATGCTCTTAAGCAATGGAAGGCCAGATTCATACCATAACGAGTTCCAAGTCCACATAGGACACTATCACACTAAGTCATATACCATAGAGTCAGCACCATGGCTCAATTCATAGAGGATCAGTGTGGAGGGCTCCAAATCTTCAACAATCATGCTTCACGTGGTCATCGCAACGACACGGATCACATGCAAGTGTCATCGCAATGACAAGGACCTCAGTCCAATGGAAACAGAGCTAGCAACTTTAAGTGTATACACCCCCTATTGAGATTCCAAGCTCAACGGGTTAGCTACCATCTCTGGCAATGGGGATAAGTTTCCCATGTTTCCCACAAGTAAAGTATCCAACAGCCATCTGGAGTTACACTACCGGTCCGTTCACACATAAGTCCCCACACTGTCCACTTTACCAGCTCAAACATCTCATCACACCAATCCATGGCCACCACCAGGACCACATCTGTACCTTGGTGATTAATGTCCCATACCATTAACCGTGCAATAAAGGTACAGCCAGACACACAACACCATCATAGGAATCAATCAACGGATCACAACGAAGATATGAAACCATACTCAACAAGGAAGGATTACAATCCGACACCAACGATGGTCAACACAAGTTGCCAACCTCAATAGGAAAGAACAAACCCCACACACTAGCATTACAACATCAAACTAGCACGCATATCAAACGGGTAAACCAAAATAGTTCCAATGAACCACAAAGACTCAACATCAATCCAACGGATCACAAGGTTGGATCATAAGCACGATTCAAGACACCAAATCCTAACATGGATACTTAAGACATCGCTCTAGACATACGTAACAACAAGGAAACACACAAAAGCTCAACAATCCAATCAAACGGTGGCCAAAGAATCACACACGAATGGGCGAAAGTGTGGGAAAACAACCCCAAACCACTTCTCAAACATGTTCCCCGCGGGTAGGGCCACGGGTAGGGCTCTACCCGCGGGTACGTCCTGCACCCAATAATCATCATTCGCGAAAAATCATTTTTTAGGCCAAGTTCAAGTCCAAATGACCCCAAATCTTCCACACAACAAAGATATGAATTGAACCTATGAATAACTCATAAAATAGCATCCAAGAACCCTAAACACAAGCTCTAAAAATGCATTATCACAAGATCATGCATCAATCACTCAAACACATCAAGAATTTCACATAGAAGCCAATAATCATTATTATCAAGTGAAAATAGGTTTTGTGAAGCATGAGTTACCTCTTGTAGACCAAGAACACCTTCTTCAACCTTAAAGCAAGACTAAAGCTCCTCTAGATCAACCTAGCACTTCACCCACCACTTGATCTTCTACAAACTCCCAAAACCCACAAGGTAGAAGAAAGATTTATAGAAAAGATGGGGGAATCTTGTAAGGAAAAGGTTTGGAAGGATAGATCTTACCATTGCTAGCCTTGTAGTGTTAGAAAGTTGGAATCTTGGTGGAAGACTATGCAAAGCTTGGAAGTTCCCTTTTTGGCTTGGAGAGCAAGCTAAGATTCTTTTAGAGAGAGGTTGGAGAGTTTTTAGAACTTTGGCTAGCATGGAATGAAGACAAAGGTCTTGCTAGGGCAAAATGAGCACCTCTCACTAGTGAAAAGACCAAGTTACCCTTACTAAGGTTTGGATGAATAAGGGATTGAGGTACAACACCTAAAGCACAAGGTACACAAGAATACTAGTCAATTTCTAGTCCTTCGACTACGAAATTTCAGGATTTTAGGAAGAAGTTATCAAGGAAGGCTAGGATTAATTCCTTAATTAATCCCAATTAGAATTTAAACTTACGGGGTGTCACACATTACCTCTAGGACCCCTGTACTCCAAAGTCCAACCTTATGCCTCTGAGGACCGTCGTCCCTGTAACACCCCGTATTTTTATAAAATAAATTATCGTCCCGATATTAAATATTTTAATAAAAATATTTATATAGCTATTTATTTAGAAATGGGCTCGGGTCTATTTAGTATTGTGAACTGGTACTTTTTGTATCCAAATGCCTTAGAGTCCAAAGATAATTTTATTACCTAAGCCTACTTATAAGCACGAAATTTATAAATAGATATATATATGTTGTAGTCTTGAGCCCAACCATCCAAGCATAAATAATAAGCCTACTTTCTAATTATGGCCATAAGATGAGTCCAACCTTCCTCTTTTAGCCCAACCCAATCATTGGGTAACCCTACACTCTATAGTAATTATGTATATATCATATCATCCCTCTCCCAACTTCAATCAGCCGTGATCTTCAAACCTTGGAAACCAAACACCCCCTCTTCATCTTCTTCGCTAAGAAGCCGACTATACCCACTTCTCTCTCGTGTCTCTCTCTCGTTCGGCTTCCCGGTTACAGAGGTGAGAACCTCACCCCAAACCTTCCCCTGTATCTCTCTTCTCTCCTTCCGGCGAGGCAGCAACAGATGTGTAAGCTTCGGCAGCAACAAGTCGCGACCTGCAGAATAGCGACTGCTCCGACGGCCATTCTCGGCGTTCGTCTAGCGGAGGTGGTTGAGCAGGAGGCGACAACGTGGACAACATATAGAGCTTCTCCTCTGCTTTTGATTTCCAAAGCAACAGAAACGGCAGTAGTGGGACGCTCGTGGCAGTGGTGTTGCATGGCATCGGAGGCATCGACGGAGCTCGGTGATGGCGTCTCTCCTCCGTTCCCGGCGTGGTAGCTCCTCCGGGGACGTGGTGGCTCCGGTGTACCCGCGGGTAGTTGGATGGGTGGTGATGTACCCGTGTTCCACCCGCGACATAGATGCTTGAAAAAGAAGGCAGTGTTGATGGTAAGCTTCTGCTATGTTGTGTGTTGCTGTTTAGGATGGTATTAGTTAATTGTTGTTTAGTTATATTATTAATTGAGTTACTAGCTTAGTGGTAAGGGTGGTGGTTGTGGTTGTGTTTGGCTAGGGTATAATTCCTACTCAAGGTATTAAATTTATTTTACTATTTAATTTTAAGTAGTAAGTTCTATCTATTAATCTTTGCTATTAGCTTGCCTATTAGTATATTAGTGTTGTGATTAATTAATAATTGGATGGCTAGCTAGATTGGTTAGACTTGTGGGTAATTTAGGGTTGAATTAGAGTTTAAATCCCTTTATGAGCATAATTAGTTTTATTTGTGCTTTTGTTAATAGTCGAGGATCGGTTGGATTCACAGGTTCCCGGTAGCTTGGTTTTATGAGTTGAGCCAATGTTGGCGTTGGTTTTTGTTGGATAAGCGAATGATGTAACCCATGCTCTACAAAATCTATTTTTCTTACCTATGTGATGATTTCTTGGATTTTACATGTGATTTTGCTATGAAATATGAGTGTTTATGCATTGTCTTGTGAAAATGCAATACTCGAGCTCTTTATTAGGGTTCATTTATGCCATTGCTTGGCTATTCCTTTGATTCAAGTCATTTTGTTGTATTTGGTGATATTTGGCATGTTTTGGACTTGAATTTGAGCTTGGAGTTGAAAATCCCCGAAGGGATTATTTGTGCAGGTATACGTACCCGCGGGCGAAACGACGGGTAGAGGTCCAACCCGCCGCCCACCCGCGGTATACAAGAAGCGGGTGGGTATGTACCCATATATGGGTCCACCCGCGGGGTACACCTTGGTGTGTATTCGGGATTTGTTCTCCGTGATTCTTTTGACTCGGTAATTGGTCTTTTGACTTCCCGATGTTCTTTTGTGGAACTATTTGAGCGTCTTCTTGATGTTTCGTATGTCTAGAACTATATGGTAGGGATCCATGTAGGTTTCGGTGTCTTGAATCGTGCTAAGTGTTCAACATTGTGATTCGTTGAACTATGGTGAGTCTTGTGTGTTCTTCAGAACTACGTTTGGTTTACCCGTTTGATAAGCATGCTAGTTCGGTGTTTTAATGCTAGCGTGTGCGTTGCTTGTACCTTCCTATTATTGATTATAACTTGTGTTATTCATCGTTGTTGTTGGACTGTGATCCATTCATTAATAGAGTATGGTTTAATATCTTCGCTGTGAACCGTTGAATGATTCATGTTGTGGTGTGGTGCGTGTGTGGCTTTACCTAGATTGCACGATTAGTGGTATGAGACACTAGTCACCAAGGTATTGCAGTGGTCCTCGTGGTGGCCATGACGTGATTATGGAGTTGTGAACTGTGTGTCAGGTTCACGTTGTAACACCCCCAAACAAGACCTATATAAAAGCCTTAACACATGAAGATTAAGCGACAAAACTAGCACAGCGGAAGATAAAAACGAAACTGGATAAAAAGAAATCCAACGGGGTGTCACGCCACGTCTACCAAACACGGTAAACGCTACGGCAAACAATCTGCAAGTGTGTACATCTATCCCAAACATCTGTCTAACTACATCGGCGCACAGGCCACAAAAGCAAGGATAAAGGTGCTAAGCTACCAGGCTCTAGACATCGTGCTCGTCTAAACATCACCTGAAAGATACAAAGATAAACATTGGGACGACGCCCGGTCAGCGAATAATGCTGGTAACCCACCAATACCATTAAGTATCATAAATAGATAGATATAAGTCATAAAAACCATTTTCGAAACGGAATACATATATATAAGTCAAAACCAAGATCAACTGTCAACACAAGACTCATAACTCACAAGGATAACTCGTGAACACATCCCAAACCACAAAGGTTAACCACACGCAAGGATAAAAACTCACCCAACGGCAACACATGCCAACACGACACAAGCCTCCGTGACTACACACGTCACGAGAGAAGATCACACAACGCCGGCTTTACAAGCCCTCGCAACATCATCCATCAGGAGTTGGTATGCCTTCCTTATGCCCTGTTCCAACCTTATGGCTACCCCCAACCTTGTACCTTCTTTCCAACCATTACCTCCAGGACCCCTGTACTTCTTAGTCCAACCTTATTCCCCCAGGACCGTCGTCCCCCACCAACAACCACCAACGAAAACCACCAATCACGGCAACACATGCCCGGATAACACATTTCATCCCCCATAAACGTGGACCCATCACTCAGGCCACAACTCCATAATCACGTCGCGGCCACCACGAGGACCGCTGCAATACCTTGGTGACTAGTGTCCCATACCACTAATTGTGCAATCCTGGTATAGCCACACACGCACCACAACTCAACAAGAGTCAAACAACGGATTACAATGAAGGTATGAAACATACTCAATCAAGGAACGGATCACAGCCCAACGATGCAATACCCTGTATTTTTATATGGTTAAGCTTCGGGGACGAAGCATCTTTTAAGGAGGGTAGAGTGTGATACCCCATATTTTGTGGGCACTGTACGAGGACCATGACTAAATTATTTTCAGTTTCCTAATCCGTATTATCTTAGAAATATTATTCTTTGAGTCTAATAACTTCTTAATTCTAATATAATATGTACACCTATATATTTTTTCCTAATGATAATAATAATTTAAATTTATATATATTTTCCTAATCCAAATATATATACATTGTCTTCCTATTTAAATTTATATATGCAAATATATATAAGTACGTATGAATATATATGACGTCTATGAATATATAAATATATATTTATTTATATATTTCAAAAATATACTCGACGTAATTTTAGCAGCATTTATTAATTCCTTATCCTACTACAGTACTAACTCTAATATATAATTCCTCATTATTTTCCCTACTCCTAATGGATATCATTCTCATCCTCTCCTATGTCACAATACACGCCGAACGAAAGGAAAAAAAAATATACTTAGCCATCTTTTTCGATCAGCAATTGGTCTTCTCTTCTCTGTTCACCGTAGGAATTCAAGCGTTGTGTTGATTTTAGAATCCAGGTAAGATTTATGTTCACTAAAATTTCTTTGCCCCAAATCAAAAATCACTTTTCCTATGTGTTTATGTGATTCATGATTTTAATGAATATGTGATATTTAACGTGAAAAGTTATTTGATTATATTATGCGAATAGATATATGTGTTTAGATGTTTTGAAAACCCTGCATATGTGATATGGTGATTAAGAAGGATAAATTTTACACAATTTGATCATTGCCTGAGAAAATTCTGACTGGCGCATCTGGAAATAAAAATTCGTGAAAAATGCTTACTAAACTTATTTTTGCTTGAAAAGTTTTCTGGAGAATCTAGACTTGATGTAATTGATGTTTGTAAAATGTTTTGATTAAAAATATGTTTAGGGTTTTCCAGAATAATTTCGTAAAGTTGAGGCAGTGTTCTGCCAGTTAAATTATAGTCTGGCATTGTGTTGGGAAATATTTCGGGAAAAATACTTCTAGGCCTTGGCTTAGCTTGAAACTTTTTTTGTGTAGTCTAGTCTCTTTGTACTACTTATCTAGAGAATTTCATATGAAAATTTGTTACCGATTTTTCTCAGTAAATTCTGCAATTCTGGTCATAGTTTCTGAAAATTTTTGTCAGTTTCTTATTTGAGATATTGAGAAGTTGCTTGGTTGAGAAATATCACTAGTGTTATCATTTTTATAAATACAGAGTATAAAAAGGTTTTGTTGACTTGTGTAGTATCCTGTTGTGAATTCTGGATACTTGGGTTATGACCCAGTTTGTTGTGGAGTGAGCGGTTGAATATACCGACTCACTAGGGAGCTTAAAAACTCTCTATTGTTTTGAGGAGTGAGCAGTGAAAACATATCCTGTCTCACTAGGACTTTTAGTCCTGTTGTATTTTGAGGAGTGGTTAGCGGAGTCTACCACTAGGGTATTTACCCTGTTGAGTAGTAGTCAATAGAAACGTATCCTGGCTACTAGGACTAGTTAGTACCTATTGGGCTTGGAAACCCATTGGCGGTGTGCACACTTAAGGTATTAGTTCTGTTCCACTTAAATGGGATTTTTGCATAGTGTTCAGTAGAGTGAGCACTGTTCACTAGGGCTTATTGAATAAGACCCTGCCCAATATTTTGTTGGTTTAAATGGGATTTCTGCGTAGTGTTCAGTAAAGTTATTACTGTTCACTAGGGCTTAAATAATTAAGAGCCTACCCATTATTTGAGATTGAATGGGATTTTGTGTAGTGTTCAGTATGGTGATTACTGTTCACTAGGGCTTGATGAAACAAGACCCTGCCCATTATGTTGAAATTGGTGTTCCTCTATGTTGGAGAAAAATAAATTACGTTTGAAAGGTTCTTGAAATTCCTATTGTGAGAAATATTGATTTGGTATTATTGATGAGAATAAAAATATTTAAGGGGTCATTCTAGATGCAAGATATCTTCTCCTATGTGTTACATGCTATGTGCAAAATGTTTTACGGGGTGAAGTAGATCTTACAAGCTTAATGCTGAATTTGTGTGTTTCCTTGTTTTCTATTCTTTAATTGTTGTTGCAGGAACTCTGGCATGAGCACTGGGCATGAGAATGAGAGAACCACCTAGAGATATCATTTATTAGTTAGACAGTTGAATTGTTAGTTGTTGATGTACTAGTTCATAATTATGAGTTGTTTTAGTTAATTAACTGTTTTTAGCCTTAGCGTTTGGGTGAAAGAGAAATTCCTAAACGTGGCGGTAGCATCCCCTATTCTCTCGTTTTGTTTTAGCTTCCGCAATTTGAACAATGTGTTGTAATTAAATAAAAGGAAAAAAAATTAAAATTTTCTCAGATTCTGGTTTTGGAAAATGGGTATGTTACAGGTTGGTATCAGAGCAGTTCGAACCTTTCGGAGCCTAGGTTGTGCCTATGACCCACAGAGCCTAGGTTTATGAGACCTTAGGAATAAAATTGACTAGGAATTTAAAATGTTGAAAATCACGGTGAGGAAGTGAGACCTTGCATTTTGTTGCATAGTTATTTGATCATTTTGCATAATTTTGATAAATTGTTTTGGATCCTGGTGATTTTATTTGGCTACTATATATATCTGTTGTTTATTTTTCTTAATGGTGACTTTTGGATTATTTTGATAATTTATTTGCTAAGAGCTTGGGCAAGAACTTGCATGAAAGTTACGGGGACGTAACTATATATCTTAGGACGGGTGAGTATAATACCTTGTCTTTATTGTGGTGAATTGAACTTAAGTTTGAGTCTCTTGAGTTCCCTGTTGGTCAAGTCTCCGTTATTCCTTGTTGTCTTATGGTTATGCTTCAGGGACGAAGCATCTTTTAAGGGGGTAAGATTGTAATACCCGGTATTTTTATATGGTTAAGCTTCGGGGACGAAGCATCTTTTAAGGAGGGTAAAGTGTGATACCCCATATTTTGTGGGTACTATACGAGGACCATGACTAAATTATTTTCAGTTTACTAATCCGTATTATCTTAGAAATATTATTCTTTGAGTCTAATAACTTCTTAATTCTAATATAATATGTACACCTATATATTTTTTCCTAATGATAATAATAATTTAAATATATATATATATTCCTAATCCAAATAGATATACATTGTCTTCCTATTTAAATTTATATATGCAAATATATATAAGTACGCATGAATATATATGACGTCTATGAATATATAAAGATATATTTATATATATATTTCAAAAATATACTCGACGTAATTTTAGCAGCATTTATTAATTCCTTATCCTAATACAGTACTAACGCTAATATATAATTCCATATTATTTTCCCTACTCCTAATGGATATCATTCTCATCCTCTCCTCTGTCACAATACACGCCGAATGAAAGGAAAAAATATATACTTAGCCATCTTTTTCGATCAGCAATTGGTCTTCTCTTCTCTATTCACCATAGGAATTCAAGCGTTGTGTTGATTTTAGAATCCAGGTAAGATTTATGTTCACAAAAATTGCTTTGCCCTAAATCAAAAATCACTTCTCCTATGTGTTTATGTGATTCATGATTTTAATGAATATGTGATATTTAATGGTGAGCTGTCGTAGGCTTCCAAATTAAAACCTTACAAACGTAGTAGCGGGAGTAAGGATCGATCCCACGAGGAGTAACTAGTTTAACTTTTGTGCTCAAATTAAAGGTAGGGGGGTTTGGAATATATCGAGAATAAAGATAAAATAAAAGAGAATTTAAATAAACAAGAAATTTAATTGAACGAATAAAGCAATGGAAATAATATATCGAAAACACTTATAATAGGATCCACAACCGGAATTCAACACTGATCATTGATTAATAAAGTAATTAATATGCAATTGAATATTTGTCGTGAAATTATTTCATTTCTGTCTTCCCTTAGTTGTAGGTAAATAAAGCACAAGCAGTTTAATTACCCCTAACTACTAAATAATCTAAGACAAGCGCTATAGATTTAATTTAATAGCAGCAATAGGAACTAGGAAAACTGACAAACTAAATAACACAAGCACAAGCGGTTGCATTTAATTTAGGAAAATATTCTACAGGAGACCAATTATCACTAAGCCGTCAATAATTAACCTCAGTTGCTACTGAATATTAGAAAAATTTGTAGCACAACATTATCTAATATAGGAAATAATTATATCAAATAAATAACTAGTAGTCCTCCCTAGCAATTAAATGATACAACTATTCAAATAATTTAGAAGAATATTTAATACTCAAAATGCATAAAAACATATATATGATAAAGTTAAATAAATAACCTTACAGTGTTATGAACTCCGGGGCTTCAATTCACTAAACCAACCAGAAATTAGCCACAAATGGACATTGATAACAATTTTAACGAATACTATAGAGGAGGGAAGAATGAACGTGGAATTGTGTCTTCAATGCTATTGCCCTCTTCTATTTATAATATTTCTAGAATAATTTCTAACACTCATTTTCCTAATTTTTAGTGGCGATTGATGAATTCTTCGACAAATGTCGCACGCCAAAAGAATCGGTCGATGAAGACTTCGTTTCTCCGCTGCTGCCGCGCCGTGCTCCTGTAGGAAAGAGATTAGGAACATTTATTTAAATAATCTTTAGTTTGTTTTGTTCTTTTTCTTCCTTGATTTCATTTTGTTTTAATTACAAATGGGTTAAATTACTAATGGGACTTAGAATAATTCTTAAATCAAACCAATCAATTGGGCTACAAGAGAAATGCATGGACTCTAAAATTAAATATTATTATAAACATTTATTTAACTAAATAATTATTAAACTCTAAAATTAAATAATTATTAAATAATTATAAATAACTAATGCAAAAATATTATAAAGATGTAGCTAAAATATGAGTGTAAAATGCTCATATCAAATTCCCCCACACTAGAACATTTGCTTTTCCCCAAGCAAAAAATATTATTTGCGAAGTAAATTGAAATGAAATTCCCAATACTCATAACATATCATGAACAATAATCTGAAGCACCCTGCAATTAATAAGTTAACACCCCTGTCTGAAAATTGAGTGAACTAAATAAGTAATCCCTCACAGGAATATCACTCATCACTCAAGTGTTTGATGGGTATAAATTTCACTCAAATTCATTCCTATAAAATTGCTCTACCATAGGCTTGCATATATTCTCAATCACCACTACAAGAGTCATGCATGACACAAATCATAAGGACTTTCCACAGGTTGTAATGGGGCTAGGGTTAAGGTAGGGAATATTTAGGGAAGTAGCTTAAACAAAAACTTTCAAACTAGAGGAGCAAATAAATACAAATAATCCAAGATACTTGCTCAACACCAAGTATAGAATGCTTCCTCAGTATTACCAGAATTTCTCCTTTGCTTCATTTATTTAGGAGTAGCTTCAACTCAAAACCAATTGCTGATTCTTTCTCATTTTCTCATAAATTTTCAGCAATATTTTTCTTTTTCAAACGTATATTCTCCATTTTTCCATTTCATTTTTTTTTTCAATTTTCCATACCTTCTTTTTTTTTTTTTTTTTTTTTTTAAATGATGAACTGCCTTCATTTTCTCTTAGAAGACCAACGACAAATTGGCAATAAAGGTACAACCCGCCTCACTCTAAAAAAAATTAATAAGAGTAGGTGATCTCCCCCACACTTATCCTTCACAAACTCACGTAGATTACAAGAATAATCCATAATTTGCTCCACTAGTTATTCAGCTGGGTGACGACATTATTTTTAGATATAAAAGGCTTGTAATGTGGTTCAAGATAAAGAAAAGAATGGTCGTAAAGCTCAAAGTGGGTTAACGAAGGAAAATAAATCATGGGACAAACCGGTTATTTGGCTAGTGAGGTTCAAAATCAAATAATGGCCTTAATCACACTTGAATCATGCATGGTCTAATTAGCTTTTAAATGAGAATCAAGGCAAGTTCTAGAGAAACAAAATTATGGAAGAAATCAGACAATAGAAAGAAAATAAGACCGAAGTGTCAGTCAATGGCTCAAAACACTCACAGGTTTATTGCTTACTTAATCTAGCCACTACCCATCGAACAGGAAATGCTAACAAACTAATCACAACTTGCCAAACTATTTATTCAATCATGTCATGAATTCCAAGAAAGGAAAATATGATCATTTTTCAAAATAATACTTATTTAGCATAAAATACTAAGAAAATATTTGCAAAAATTTTGGAAAATTTTGACAAAAATCGTGACATAAGCAAACAAATAATAAAACTAAAACTAAATCTCCTCCCCCACACTTATTACCAACATTGTCCCCAATGTTGAATAAAAACATGCAGAAAAGGATTATTAAATGAAAAATAACGAATTAAATAACGATTAAAATAGAGAATAGAACAAACTCCCCTTCTAGTTGGGCATATTATTCAAAGTAGTTGGGATCTTCAAGAAGTATGTCGGCAATATAATCAACTTGAGCCCCTTCATGGTAGGGTTTAAGCCGATGGCCATTCACCTTGAATATCTTAGAAGTCTGTAAACTTTGAATCTCTATCGCACCATGAGGAAAAATATTAGTGATAATAAATGGACCAACCCATCGAGAACGTAACTTACCTGGGAATAGCCGAAGACGTGACTGGAAGAGTAGGACCTTTTGTCCAATTGAAAATTCCTTTCTCAAAAGCATCTTGTCATGAAATGCTTTTGTCTTTTCTTTGTAGATTCTTGAATTCTCGTAGGCCTCATTGCGAATCTCCTCCAACTCAGAAAGTTGCAACTTCCGGTGTAGGACACTTTCATCAATGTTCATATTAAATCTTTTGACAGCCAAATAAGCTTTGTGTTCCAACTCAACGGGGAGGTGACAAGCTTTCCCAAACACAATGCGATAAGGGGACACACCAATAGGTGTTTTGTATGCGGTTCTATACGCCCACAATGCATCATCTAATCGCAAACTCCAATCCTTCCTGTTTGGGTTGACTGTTTTCTCAAGGATTGACTTTACCTCTCGGTTGGATACCTCTGCTTGCCCGTTAGTCTGCGGGTGGTAGGCAGTTGACACCTTATGGGTGACATGATACTTTTTAAGCAAAGCTTCGATGGTGCGATTACAAAAGTGAGTACCCTGATCACTTATTATAGCCCTCGGAATGCCAAATCTGGAAAAGATGTTAGTTTTGATAAAATCTACAACAGCTTTAGAGTCATCAGTCCTGGTGGCTTTAGCTTCCACCCACTTTGAAACATAATCAACCGCAAGTAAAATATAGACAAAACCAAAAGATACAGGAAATGGGCCCATAAAATCAATGCCCCAAACATCAAAGACCTCACAAAATAGGACCGGAGTTTGTGGCATTTCATTTCTCTGGGATAAATTACCTGACTTTTGACAAGCATCACAACACTTGCAAAATGAGTATGAATCTTTAAACAAAGTTGGCCAATAAAACCCAGACTCCAACACCTTCCTTGTTGTTCTCTTAGCACCAAAGTGGCCTCCACAAGCATAAGAATGACAAAAGGTAAGGATTGAAGCAATTTCATCATCAGGTACACACCGCCTTACCACTTGGTCAGCACAATGTTTCCAAAGCTACGGTTCATCCCATACATAGTACTTGGCATTACTCCTGATTTTATCTTTCTGTGCCTTAGAGGAATCCAAAGGAAATTTGTTAGCAACCAAAAAGTTGACTATGTTAGCATACCAAGGTAAAACCACAGTTGCAGCCAATAGGTGTTCATCAGCGAATGCTTCTCGCAGTGGAGGTTCAGGTTTAATGTGTACCAACCGACTCAAATGATCGGCCACAAGATTTTCTGACCCCTTCTTATCTTTGATCTCCACATCAAACTCACTTAAGAGGAGTATCCATCTTATTAATCGTGGTTTGCCTTCCTGCTTTTGCATCAAGTAGCGAAGAGCTGCATGGTCAGAATAAACTATAACTTTTGTGCCCAGCAAATAAGACCTAAATTTTTCTAAAGCAAAAACAATGGCTAAAAGTTCTTTCTCTATAGTAGAATAGTTTTTCTGAGCAACATTTAAAGTCCTAGAAGCATAATAAATAACGTGGGAAGATTTCCCGATCTTTTGGCCCAACACAGCCCCAACTGCGTGATCACTTGCATCACACATAATCTCAAATCGGTAGTCCTAGTTAGGTGGCTGAATGATCGGCGCAGATGTCAACAACTCTTTCAATTCGTCAAATACTCCTTTACACTCTTTGTCAAACTCAAAGGATTTCTCTTTCTGCAATAGTTTGCTTAAAGGTAAGGCTATTTTCGAGAAGTCTTTGATAAACCTTCGATAAAAACCTGCATGTCCAAGAAAAGAGCGGACTTCCCGCACATTAGTGGGATACGACAGAGATTCAATAATATCAACCTTGGCTTTATCAACCGCAATCCCACTAGAAGAAATAACATGCCCTAAGACATTACCTTGTTCAACCATAAAATGACATTTTTCAGAATTTAACACAAGATTACTCTCTATACATCTTTTCAAAATAAGCGAAAGGTTATGTAAGCAGGTATCAAAAGAGTCACCATAAACTGTAAAATCATCCATGAAAACTTCAATCATATGTCCTACATAATCAGAAAATATACTAACCATACACCTTTGAAAGGTACCCGGGGCATTACAGAGGCCAAACGGCATGCGTCGATATGCAAAAGTGCCAAAGGGACATGTAAAAGTCGTTTTTTCCTGGTTTTCTGGAGCATTTGCAATCTGGAAATAACCTGAATAACCATCAAGAAAACAAAAATAAGAGTGACCAGCTAACCTTTCTAACATTTGGTCAATAAACGGTAAGGGGAAGTGATCTTTTCTTGTAACAGCATTCAACTTCCTATAATCTATACAAACTCGCCACCCATTTTGAATACGAGTGGGGACCAGTTCATCATTTTGGTTTTTGACAACCGTAATCCCTATTTTCTTAGGAACCACTTGAGTTGGGCTAACCCATTTGTTGTCTGAAATTGGATAGGTTATCCCAGCCCCAAGGAGTTTGATGACCTCTTCCTTGACTACTTCCATCATGGGCGGGTTTAGCCTTCTTTGTGGTTGACGAGATGGTTCTGCTCCTTCATCTAGAAGGATTCGGTGCATGCAAGTGGATGGACTTATCCCTTTGATGTCTGCAATTGTCCACCCAATGGCAGTTTTGTGTTCTTTTACCACTTGGACAAGTTTTTCCTCTTCTATTGCAGACAGTTTAGTTGAAATTATGACTGACAATGTTTTATTTTCTCCTAAGAAAGCATATTTAAGGTGTTCAGGAAGGGGTTTCAATGCGGGGATCGGTGCTTGCACAACAGATGGTAACAATTTTTCACTAGAAGCAGGTAAAGCCATATAAGAAACATTACTTTGTTGGCGCAATTTAGGACAATGATTCAACGATGCAATAACTTCTCGTAAATTGTCACTCATAGCAAATTCATCATTTT
Source organism: Ipomoea nil (assembly GCF_001879475.1). Classification (NCBI taxonomy): domain Eukaryota; kingdom Viridiplantae; phylum Streptophyta; class Magnoliopsida; order Solanales; family Convolvulaceae; genus Ipomoea; species Ipomoea nil. The sequence continues at coordinate 273,098 of NW_017619271.1, read as the reverse complement.
CAAGGTGTTCACAAATAACAACTTCCAATTTATCTTCACCATTAAATTCCATAACTTCTTCAACAAATGAATCAATAATATCAACAGAACAGGCAACACTATCACCTCCAGGGTATTTCATAGCATTATAAATATTGAACGTAACAACATTACCATCAAATTCCATAGTAAGTGTGCCACTATGAATATCAATTTTTGTTTTTGCAGTTTTTAAAAATGGTCTTCTTAACAGAATAGGTGCAGAATGATCATTATTTTCCATATCTAGCACATAGAAATCAGTAGGGAAGATTAAATTATTAACTTGCAACAATACATCTTCAATTACGCCCCTAGGATATGCATTAGACCTATCGGCCAATTGGATAACTACACTAGTTTTATTCAAAGGTCCAAGTTTTAAAGACGCATACACAGAATATGGCATAACATTAATAGATGTTCCTAAGTCTAATATGGCTTTATCAAGTTTAGTATCGCCTATCATGCAAGGAATAGTAAACATACCTGGATCCTTGCATTTTTCAGGAAGCTTGCTTTGAATCGTAGCAGAAACATTCTTGCCCATTAGCACTTTCTCACCCTTTGATGACCTTTGTTTCCTTTTTGTTGTACACAATTCCTTTAAGAACTTAGCATATCTAGGAACTTGTTTTATTGCATCAAGTAGCGGAATATTCACTTCACAATTTTTGAAAGTTTCATATAACTGTTCATCTTTCGTTCCTTTTATAGATTCTGACAAAGCTTGGGGGAATGGGGGAACTGGTTCATAATCAGAAAGGTTAGGAGACTTACCTTGAGATTTTCCATTGTTGTTAGTTCCCTCTTCTTCTTGGTTCACTGATGGGGTAGCAACCGCAGGCCCTTCAATTTCCTTACCACTTCTCAACACAATTGCACTTGCATTTTCTCTTGGATTAACCACCGTTTGCGAGGGTAGTTTGCCAGAACTCTGTGATTCCAACCGACTTACCATAGTCGCTAGTTGACCCATCTGCCGTTCCAAGTTCTGAATACTAGCCTTCGTTTCTTGAATACTAGCTCTTGTTTCTTGTTGAAATTGTTGTGTTTCCTGCTGAAACTGTAAAGTGTTAGTAGCAAGGGATTTAACAATTTCTTCTAAATTCATACCTGAGCTAGAGCTTTGGACTGGTTGTTGTTTGGAAGGAAATGGTTGTCTATACTGCTGAAAATTGGGACGATTCTGAACAAACTGGTTTCCTTGTGAGTTCCCATAGCTAAGGTTTGGGTGATCCCTCCATCCAGGATTATATTTGTTAGAAAATGGATCATACTTACCTTGAGGTTGCCCAGGAAAACCTCCAGCCATGTTAACTTGTTCAATAGGTTCTTCTTGAAGAGTTGGGCAGGCATCAGTTTGGTGCCCAACAACCGAGCAAATTCCACATGCTTTTACAGATTGCACATTGCCGACAGCTAATTGACGAACAAGAGTAGTTAAACCAGTGATTTGTTGCTCAAGAGCAGAAATATTTACCTCATTCACTTGCTTAGACGGTTGGACAAGCCTATTGCCAAATTGTTGAGAATTTGCAGCCATGTTTGCAATTAGAGTTCTCGCGGCGTCTGGTGTCTTGTCAACTAAAGCACCACCGCTCGCGGCATCAATCATGCTCCTATCAGTCGGAAAAAGTCCTTCATAAAAGTATTGAATGAGTAATTGATCACTGATTTGATGGTGTGGGCAGCTTGCACATAACTTTTTGAAACGCTCCCAATATTCATACAATGACTCTCCATTGTTTTGCCGTATACCACATATTTCCTTTCTAATGTTGGCCGCCCTTGAAGCTGGGAAATATTTTTCAAGGAACATTGTCTTCAAGTTGTTCCATGTGGTGATGCTCCCAGAAGGTAGATAGTATAGCCAATCCATCGCTGAATCTTTCAAAGAGAAGGGAAAGGCTCTTAACTTGATTTGTTCTTCAGTAACCCCAGTGGGTTTCATACTTGAACACACCACATGGAATTCCTTTAAGTGCTTGTGAGGATATTTACCTGCAAGTCCATGAAAAGAAGGCAAAAGATGAATTAATCCAGATTTCAGTTCGAATTGTACATTAGCATCTAGAACGGGAAAAGTGATGCATAAAGGTTGCTGATCCAAATTTGGAGCTCCAAGCTCCTTTAAAGTCCGATTTTGAGCCATGGGTTCCCCTTCTGAATCAGAATTGTTGGAAGGTTGAGGGTCGGTAGCTAGATCACTAAACTCCAATTTCCTCAAAGCTTGTTTCTTCCACCTGCGTACAGTTCTTTCAATTTCTGGATTGTACGGCAAGATGTTTTGATTAGCAGATCGAGTTATAGGCATAAACAAAAAGAAAATATATTGCAGCAATTATGTAAAGGTAACGAAAGAAAATGTTTTTTTTTTAAAAAAAAATTTTATGGGACAAATTAACGAGAAAAACAAATAAACAAATAAATAATTAAATAAACACAAAATAAACAACAAAATCTCCCCGGCAACGGCGCCAAAATTTGGTGAGCTGTCGTAGGCTTCCAAATTAAAACCTTACAAACGTAGTAGCGGGAGTAAGGATCGATCCCACGAGGAGTAACTAGTTTAACTTTTGTGCTCAAATTAAAGGTAGGGGGGTTTGGAATATATCGAGAATAAAGATAAAATAAAAGAGAATTTAAATAAACAAGAAATTTAATTGAACGAATAAAGCAATGGAAATAATATATCGAAAACACTTCTAATAGGAGACCTTGGTTAGTAAAGATCCACCACCTGAATTCAACACTGATCATTGATTAATAAAATAATTAATATGCAATTGAATATTTGTCGTGAAATTATTTCATTTCTGTCTTCCCTTAGTTGTAGGTAAATAAAGCACAAGCAGTTTAATTACCCCTAACTACTAAATAATCTAAGACAATCGCTATAGGTTTAATTTAATAGCAGCAATAGGAACTAGGAAAACTGACAAACTAAATAACACAAGCACAAGCGGTTGCATTTAATTTAGGAAAATATTCTACACGAGACCAATTATCACTAAGCCGTCAATAATTAACCTCAGTTGCTACTGAATATTAGAATAATTTGTAGCACAACATTATCTAATATAGCAAATAATTATATCAAATAAATAACTAGTAGTCCTCCCTAGCAATTAAATGATACAACTATTCAAATAATTTAGAAGAATATTTAATACTCAAAATGCATAAAAACATATATATGATAAAGTTAAATAAATAACCTTACAGTGTTATGAACTCCGGGGCTTCAATTCACTAAACCAACCAGAAATTAGCCACAAATGGACATTGATAACAACTTCAACGAATACTATAGAGGAGGGAAGAATGAACATGGAATTGTGTCTTCAATGCTATTGCCCTCTTCTATTTATAATATTTCTAGAATAATTTCTAACACTCATTTTCCTAATTTTTAGTGGCGATTGATGAATTCTTTGACAAATGTCGCACGCCAAAAGAATCGGTCGATGAAGACTTCGTTTCTGCGTAGTGTTCACTAGGGCTTATTGAATAAGACCCTGCCCAATATTTGGTTGGTTTAAATGGGATTTCTGCGTAGTGTTCAGTAAAGTTATTACTGTTCACTATGGCTTAAATAATTAAGACCCTGCCCATAATTTGATATTGAATGGGATTTTGTGTAGTGTTCAGTATGGTGATTACTGTTCACTACGGCTTGATGAAACAAGACCCTGCCCATTATGTTGAAATTGGTGTTCCTCTATGTTGGAGAAAAATAAATTACGTTTGAAAGGTTCTTGAAATTCCTATTGTGAGAAATATTGATTTGGTATTATTGATGAGAATAAAAATATTTAAGGGGTCATTCTAGATGCAAGCTATCTACTCCTATGTGTTACATGCTATGTGCAAAATGTTTTACGGGGTGAAGTAGATCTTACAAGCTTAATGCTGAATTTGTGTGTTTCCTTCTTTTCTATTCTTTAATTGTTGTTGCAGGAACTCTGGCATGAGCACTGGGCATGAGAATGAGTGAACCACCTAGAGATATCATTTATTAGTTAGACAGTTGAATTGTTAGTTGTTTATGTACTAGTTCATAATTTTGAGTTGTTTTAGTTAATTAACTGTTTTTAGCCTTAGCGTTTGGGTGAAAGAGAAATTCCTTAACGTGGCGGTAGCATCCCCTATTCTCTCGTTTTGTTTTAGCTTCCGCAATTTGAACAATGTGTTGTAATTAAATAAAAGGAAAAAAAATTAAAATTTTCTCAGATTCTGGTTTTGGAAAATGGGGGTGTTACAAACGACAACAACGATGGATAACACAAGTTATCATCACCCAAACGGAAGGTACAAACCACACACACGCTAGCATTAAGACAACAAACTAACATGCTTATCAAAGGGGAAACTCAAGATAGTTCCGAGGAACACACAAGACACCTCTTGGTCCAACGAAGCACAATGTTGAACACTTAGCACGATTCAAGACACCAAAGTCCTACATGGGTACCTACCATGTAGTTCTAAACGTACGAAACATCAAGAAGACACTCAAATAGTTCCACAAAAGAACAACGGGAAGCCAAAAGACCAAATACCGAGTCAAACAAATCACGGGGAACAAATCCCATCTCAACGCCATCGTGTTCCCCGCGGGTGGACCCACGGGTAGGCTCCCACCCGTGGTTCTGCCCGCGGGTACACTACCCGCGAGGCTTAGGCTTATGTTCCCCGCGGGTAGGCGACGGGTGGAGCTCGACCCGTCGTTCATGTCCAAAACATGCCAAATCGCACTCAATACAACAAAATGACTTGAACCATGGAAAATGCCAAGAAATGGCACGAAGGAACCCTAAACACAAGCTCTAGATATGCAATTTCACAAGACAAATGCATAAACCCTCACATATCATAGCAAAGAACAAGTAGAATCCAAGAAATCACATATAGGTCCGCGGAAAAAATAGGTTTTGTAGAGCATGGGTTACCTCTTAAAATCCAAAAGACTTCACTTTACACCACAACAAGCTCTCGACAAGGCTTACTTTCCAAACCCACTTCAAGATCAAACCAAAAGATCATAAAGATCCTACCTTTAAGAAAAAGACAACTAAGATGGAACCAAAAACACAAGCTGAGCTTAGATCTTACCCTCCTAGATGCCCAAATAGGTGAAATGTTGAATCTTGGAAGCAAATCTTGGAATCTTGACAAGGGTCTCAACTTGGCTTGGAGAATAAGCTACACTTCTTTTCTAGAGAGAAGGTAGAACTATTTTCTAGGAATTGTAGGGAATGAAATGAAGAAGTCTTCTAGGTTAGGTTACAATACTAACTCTTGGTGAAAAGACAAGAATACCCTTACTAACCCTTAGAAAGTGTAAGGAACAAGGGAACTCCCCTCAAAGCACAAGGTACAACACAACTTAAAGGTTGACTAGTCAAATTCTAGTCCTTAAGTATTAAAAATTAGGATTTTAGGAATTAATTCCTCAAATAAAAAAATAGGATAAATTACTCAATTAATCCATGGATTGAATGTGGATTTTTGGGGTGTCACATCCTCTCCCCCTTCAAAGAAGCTTCGTCCCCGTAGCTTGGGTACGACGAATTAAAAGCGAACGGTAAGAAGGAAACGAAATTGTGACAAGAAGTTCAAGAATAACTCTTTTGGTCAAAGACTCCAAAAGAACTCACAAGGATTCCAAAGCAAAGAAGAAGGCATTTCAAATTCCAAGGATTGGCAAGAGGTCAACAAACGGATAGATTGAGCATCAAGAATTCTAACCTCAACACAACCACCAACTTCTAGACAACAACCAAGAACTAAACTACTAACTCCAAACACCACTATCAAACTAGCTAAGCAACAAGGCAACAAATAGAACAAGCAAGCACACAAAGCACACAACAACCTATTACCAAGCTAACAACGGCTAAGAAAGAAACAACAAGGAGAAAGTGAACGGGTTTACCGCAACACAAACTAAAACTCCTCTTCGTCTTCGTCCCTAAGGCTAGATCTGGCTTCAATCTGGTCCAGCCTTTGATGCACTGCGACGAACTGCGCCTTCACAAACGCAAAGCCCTCGGCGATCATGCTGTTCTGCTGACGGAGCAAGGTGACGACGTCGTGCTCCCTCTTCGTGCGAGCTTCCTTCCTTCTTCGGCTTTCCTCACTGTCCGAATCACTTTCTTCAGCTTCGGCGGCTTCCGGTGCTCCTACATCTTCTTCTTGGTCTGCTTCCTCCTCAGCTTCTTCATCACCGCCCAAACTCTGAACTACGAGGCTCAACTTCCCGGCATGGATCCCAAGCTCAGCAGCTAACACCATGTGTTGCATCATCAAAGTAGGAAGGTTGAACTTAACCATATTCTTCAGACAAAAAGCAAAGGTGCACTCTAACTTACCCAACAAACTGTTCTTGTTGTTATTCGGCAACAAACAATCTGACACCAACATCACCAAGATCCTTTGCTCCGCAGACAACCACTTCCTTTTCGGCCTAGAGGCTTGAGTGAAACCACTCGTACAACCCAACAGATAGCTCAAATAGTCACGGTACCCCATGGTATCCGTACTAACCCAAGAATGACCACTGTACTGAGCCACTCCGGTAGCAGACAAACTCAACAACGAAGCCAACCTCTTCTCAGACAACACAACCTTCACACCTCTTACCTTTGAGGTGATCTCCAACTTATGGCCCTCCTTTGTCACAACCATGTGACGATAAAACTCTTTCACCAAACTCGGGTAAGTCTTGGCCCTTATGGCGAGAAACCCATCCAACAAACCTTGATACCTAAGCATATCCAACAAAGAACTAGGGAAAGATTCCGGATCAAAAGCTTTACCTTCAAGAACGAGGTAATGGGTATCCACCCATTCCGCTTTCCTTGCCAAACTTGACCTTCTAGGCATGGTTGAAGATGATCCAAAGCTCAACAAAAAGGACCCAAGGCTTCTCCTGTTTCTCTTCTCTCTCACGCTGCTCTCTCTCTCTCTCTTGCTTCTCTCTATCGACGACAGCGACGAGGCGGGCTCCAGCTACTGCGACGGCGAACGGCGGCGAGGCGGGTAGGTTGGTGGTGGCGGGTTGCAGATGGAGCTACGGGGAGGGGTGGGTGCTGGGTGGTTCACAGGTAAGGAAGGAAGAAAGTGTGACACCCCAAAAATCCACACTCCAATCCATGAATTAATTGAGTAATTAATTCTATTTCTTTTGAGGAATTGATTCCTAAAATCCTGATTTTTAATACTCAAGGACTAGAATTTGACTAGTCAATCTTTAAGTTGTGTTGTACCTTGTGCTTTGAGAGGAGTTCCCTTGTTCCTTACACTTTCTAAGAGTTAGTAAGGGTATCCTTGTCTTTTCACCAAGAACTAGTGTTGTAATCTAAACCTAGAAGACTTCTCCATTTCATTCCTTACAATTCCTAGAAAAATATCTCTACCTTCTCTCTAGAAAGAAGAGTAGCTTGTTCTTCAAGCCAAGTGAGACCTTTGTCAAGATTCCAAGTTTTGCTTCCAAGATTCAATCTTTCATCTATTTGGGCATCTAGAAGGGTAAGATCTAAGCTTGTCTAGTCTTTTTGGTTCCATCTTAGTTGTCTTTTTGTTAAAGGTGGGATCTTTTTGATCTTTTGGTTTGATCTTGAAGTGGGTTTGGCTAGTGAGCTTAGTGGAGAGCTTGTTGTGGTGTAAGAGAAGTCTTTTAGCCTTCAATAGGTAACCCATGCTCTACAAAACCTATTTTGCTTACCTATATGTGATTTCTTGGATTCTACTTGTGTTTTGCTATGAAATGTGAGGGTTTATGCATTTATCTTGTTATATTGCATATCTAGAGCTTGTGTTTAGGATTCCTTTGTGCCATTGCTTGGCATGTTCCTTGGTTCAAGTCATTTTGTTGTGTTTCGTGAGATTTGGCATGTTTTGGACTTGAATTTGTGTTTGGAGGAGAAAATCCCCGAAGGGATTTGTTGTGGAACAGGGATGTTCCCTTGGGCGGAACGGCGGGCGGGGCACCACCCGCCGGCCTACCCGCGGGTACATAGGCCTGTGGGGATGTGCTCCCGCGGGCGGGACCATGTGTGGGGCACTACCCGTGGGTCCACCCGCGGGGAACACGATGGTGTTCGCTCGGGATTTGTTCCCCGTGATTCGGTTGTCTCGGTATTTGATCTTTTGGCTTCCCGTTGTTCTTTTGTGGAACTATTTGAGTGTCTTCTTGATATTTCGTGGGTCTAGAGCTATATGGTAGGTATCCATGTAGGATCTTAGGTGTCTTGAATCATGCTAAGTGTTCAACATTGTGTTTCGTTGAACCAAGAAGTGTCTTGTGTGTTCCTCGGAACTATCTTGAGTTTCCCCGTTGTTAAGCAAGCTAGTTCGTTGTCTTAATGCTAGCGTGGGTGTTGTTCGTACCTTCTGTTTGGTTGATGATAACTTGTGTTATTCATCGTTGTTGTCGTTGGGTTGTGACCCGTTCCTTGATTAAGTGTGTTTCATACCTTCTTTGCAATCCGTTGATTGATTCGTGTGAGTGGTGGTGCGTGTGTGGCTCTACCTGGATTGCACGATTAGTGGTATGGGACGCTAGTCACCAAGGTATTGCAGCGGTCCTCGTGGTGGCCGTGACGTGATTATGGAGTTGTGTTCCTTCGAGAAAGGTTCACGTGATTGTAAGATAACATTGTGTTATCCGGGCATGTGTTGCCGTGATTGGTGGTGGTCCGTTGGTGGTCTGTTGGTGGGGGACGACGGTCCCGGCGGAATAAGGTTGGACTTGGCTGTACAGGGGATTCTGGAGGTAATGGTTGGCAAGAAGATACAAGGTTGGGGTAGCCATAAGGTTGGAACAGGGCATAAGGAAGGCATACCAACTCGCGATGGGTGATGTTGCGAGGGCTTTTAAAGCCGGTGTTGTGTGATCTTCTCTCGTGACGTGTGTAGTCATGGGGGCTTGTGGTGTTTTGGCATGTGTTGCCGGTGGGTGAGTCTATATCCTTGTGTGTGGTTAACCTTTGTGGTTGGGATGTGTTCCCGGTGTTATCCTTGAGAGTGGTGAGTCTTGTGTTGTCTTTTGATCTTGGCTTTTGACTTATATATATGTATTCCGTTTTGAAAATGGTTTTTATATCTTATATCTACCTATTTTTGTTACTTAACGGTATTGGTGGGTTACCAGCATTATTCGCTGACCGGGCGTCGCCCGGATGTTTATCTTTGTATCTTTCAGGTGTTGAGTAGTCGAGCGCGATATCTAGAGCCTGGTAGCTTAGCACCTGTATCTTTAGACTGTGTTTTTGTGACCTGCGCGCCAATGGTTTTAGATTGTTTTTAGATTGATGTTTGGGGTTAGTGTGATACACTTGCAGATTGTCGCCTTAGCGTTACCTGGTGTGGTATACGTGGCATAACAACCCTGTTTGGATTTCTTTTATCCAGTTTCTGTTTATCTTCCGCTGTGCTAGTTTTGTTGTTAATCTGCATGTGTTAAGACTTATTTTTAGGCCTTGTTTTTGGGGGGTGTTACAGAAAGAAAAAGAGAGTTTGGGAATTTAGGGATTTGGGTGAAATTGGGGGAAAAACATATTTAATTTGGGGATTTTGGGTAATGTGGGAATTTATGGTTTAGATGGAATTAAAATTGGTTAAGTTTCAAGAAAGACAATTGGCTCAAGTGGTTTAGAGGTTGGGTTGACCAAAATTAGGCTCGGGTTTGAAACTTAAAGGCTACAATTAAACATTAGGCTTGGTTTTTAAGCTACACAAGGAAGGGTTCTTGGTAAGAATTTTCGCTATTTTCCAATTCAAAGAATACTTGGAAAAATTAGGAAGTGCACAAAGAATTGTTGTAAGAACAACCAAGTACAAGGGTTGATTGCTAACATCACAACGAAGCTCATATACCACCTAAAGGAATTACTTAGCAAGAAGAGTCTATACTAAGCCTCAAAAGAATTGCTATCAAAGAAAGCATACCAAGGATTGCCAAGCAAGAGACAACTATGAAACACAAGGTAACACTCAAGATACAATGAACACGATAATTCTGGAGAAACAAACAAGGGTAGACTCGAAGACAAAGGTTACTCAGGGAAAAGAGACTCACAAGAAGAGATTTGGTTCAACGGAAAAAGGTTAGAGTGAAGGGTTTAAGTATCAAACTCAAGGACACGACGGTTGGAAAGGAAAAAGGAATGAGAGTTTGGGTTCCAAACTTGAGACAACGTCAAATAGGATTAGGGTCAAGGTAATCAAAGTCGCAACTTAGGAAATAAGGTTGCCACTTTGCACAGAATCATTTGAAATGAAGGATCGAAAATGAGGTTTGAAAGAATTGAAAGGATTTCCTAACGAAGGGTACTAGATTTAGGCTCCTGGATAGCATAGATTAGAAAAGAAATCAAGATTGTCAAGGTTACAACTTAGAAAAATGAGGTTGTCATCTTGTACAGAATCGGATTAAGAAGGAAACAAGAACGAGGCTTGAAGAGATAGGAAGGATTTTCCAATAAAAAGGCTTTTGGGTCCAACAAGGTAAAGAGACGAAAATGGCTTAAAGAGGGTTAGGGATTAGGCTAGGGTAAGAAAAGAAGATCGGTTGCATGAGGTGAACGGGTTCACGACTTCTGGCGAAACTTCGGCTTGAAGCTGATGCAGGCTTTGAACTAACTGCTCGTTGATGACTGCTTCTGAAAACCTTGCACGACGTCTCGATGATGTCGTCTTCGACTTCTACAGCAACAGCACGATAACGGGAGGAAACTCAAGACCCGCACCCTTACATGGTGCCTTAACTAAAGAGAACCAAAGATAAAAAGGAAACAAGCACACAAAACACAACAGAAAACGATAAAAGAACTAACAAACTCACCGCGCAACCTAGAGTCCTAAGCCTAACACTTAGCTTCTTAAGGTCTCTTAGAGGTCTCAAAACACACTTAACCACTTAGAAAGTCTAGACTTAACTCTTCCTAGGCTCAAACCTAGGCTCTGATACCAACTGTAACACCCCCCAAACGAGACCTATATAAAAGCCTTAACACATGCAGATTAAGCGACAAAACTAGCACAGCGGAAGATAAAAACGAAACTGGATAAAAAGAAATCCAACGGGGTGTCACGCCACGTCTACCAAACACGGTAAACGCTACGGCAAAAAATCTGCAAGTGTGTACATCTATCCCAAACATCTGTCTAACTACATCGGCGCACAGGCCAGAAAAGCAAGGATAAAGGTGCTAAGCTACCAGGCTCTAGACATCGCGCTCGTCTAAACATCACCTGAAAGATACAAAGATAAACATTGGGATGACGCCCGGTCAGCGAATAATGCTGGGAACCCACCAATACCGTTAAGTACCATTTTCGAAACGGAATACATATATATAACTCAAAACCAAGATCAACTGTCAACACAAGACTCATCACTCACAAGGATAACACGGGAACACATCCCAAACCACAAAGGTTAACCACACGCAAGGATAAAAACTCACCCAACGGTAACACATGCCAACACGACACAAGCCTCCGTGACTACACACGTCACGAGAGAAGATCACACAACGCTGGCTTTACAAGCCCTCGCAACATCACCCATCACGAGTTGGTATGCCTTCCTTATGCCCTGTTCCAACCTTATGGCTACCCCCAACCTTGTACCTTCTTTCCAACCATTACCTCCAGGACCCCTGCACTTCTTAGTCCAACCTTATTCCCCCGGGACCGTCGTCCCCCACTAACAACCACCAACGAAAACCACCAATCACGACAACACATGCCCGGATAACACATGTTATCCCCCATAAACGTGGACCCATCACTCAGGCCACAACTCCATAATCACGTCACGGCCATCACGAGGACCGCTGCAATACCTTGGTGACTAGAGTCCCATACCACTAATCGTGTAATCCAGGTAGAGCCACACACGCACCACAACTCAACAAGGGTCAAACAACGGATCACAACGATGGTATGAAACATACTCAATCAAGGAACGGGTCACAGCCCAACGACAACAACGATGGATAACACAAGTTATCATCACCCAAACGGAAGGTACAAACCACACACACGCTAGAATTAAGACAACACGATAGTTCCGAGGAACACACAAGACACCTCTTGGTCCAACGAAGCACAATGTTGAACACTTAGCACGACTCAAGACACCAAAGTCCTACAAGGGTACCTACCATATAGTTCTAGATTTATGAAACATCAAGAAGACACTCAAATAGTTCCACAAAAGAACAACGGGAAGCCAAAAGACCAAATACCGAGTCCAACAAATCACGGGGAACAAATCCCATCTCAACGCCATCGTGTTCCCCGCGGGTGGACCCACGGGTAGGCTCCAACCCGTGGTTCTGCCCGCGGGTACACTACCCACGAGCTTATGTTCCCCGCGGGTGGAGCTCGACCCGTCGTTCCCCCCGCGGGTACATCTACCTGTTCAAAATAATCCCTTCGGGGATTTTCTTCTCCAAACACAAATTCAAGTCCAAAACATGTCAAATCTCACTCAATACAACAAAATGACTTGAACCATGGAAAATGCCAAGCAATGGCACGAAGGAACCCGAAACACAAGCTCTTGATATGCAATATCACATGACAAATGCATAAAACCTCACATTTCATAGCAAAGAACAAGTAGAATCCAAGAAATCACATATAGGTAAGAAAAATAGGTTTTGTAGAGCATGGGTTACCTCTTGAAGACCAAAAGACTTCACTTTACACCACAACAAGCTCTACACAAGGCTTTCTTTCCAAACCCACTTCAAGATCAAACCAAAAGATCATAAAGATCCTACCTTTAAGAAAAAGACAACTAAGATGGAACCAAAAACACAAGATGAGCTTAGATCTTACCCTCCTAGATGCCCAAATAGGTGAAAGGTTGAATCTTGGAAGCAAATCTTGGAATCTTGACAAGGGTATCAACTTGGCTTGGAGAATAAGCTACACTTCTTTTCTAGAGAGAAGGTAGAACTATTTTCTAGGAATTGTAGGGAATGAAATGAAGAAGTCTTCTAGGTAAGGTTACAATACTAACTCTTTGTGAAAAGACAAGAATACCCTTACTAACCCTTAGAAAGTGTAAGGAACAAGGGAACTCCCATCAAAGCACAAGGTACAACACAACTTAAAGGTTGACTAGTCAAATTCTAGTCCTTGAGTATTAAAAATCGGGATTTTAGGAATTAATTCCTCAAAAAAAATAGGATTAATTACTCAATTAATTCATGGATTGAATGTGGATTTTTGGGGTGTCACATCCTCTCCCCCTTCAAAGAAGCTTCGTCCCCGAAGCTTGGGTACGAAGAATTAAAAGCGAACGGTAAGAAGGAAACGAAATTGTGACAAGAAGTTCAAGAATAACTCTTTTGGTCAAAGACTCCAAAAGAACTCACAAGGATTCCAAAGCAAAGAATAAGGCATTTCAAATTCCAAGGATTGGCAAGAGGTCAACAAACGGATAGATTGAGCATCAAGAATTCTAACCTCAACACAACCACCAACTTCTAGACAACAACCAAGAACTAAACTACTAACTCCAAACACCACTATCAAACTTGCTAAACAACAAGGCAACAAACAGAACAAGCAAGCACACAAAGCACACAACAACCCTACCAAGCTAACAACGGCTAAGAAAGAAACAACAAGGAAAAAGCGAACAGGGTTACCGCAACACAAACTAAAACTCCTCGCTCTCCGACTCCTCGCCCTCTTCGGACTCCTCGTCATCTTCGTCCCTGAGGCTAGAACTGGCTTCAATCTGGTCCAGCCTCTGATGCACTGCGACGAACTGCGCCTTCACAAACGCAAAGCCCTCGGCGATCATGCTGTTCTGCTATTGGCGCAAGGTGACGACGTCGTGCTCCCTCTTCGTGCGAGCTTCCTTCCTTCACCAGCTTTCCTCAATGTCCGAATCACTTTCTTCAGCTTCGGCGGCCTCCGGTGCTTCTACATCTTCTTCTTGGTCTGCTTCCTCCTCAGCTTCTTCATCACCACCCAAACTCTGGACTGCGAGGCTCAACTTCCCGGCATGGATCCCAAGCTTAGCAGCTAACTCCGGGCCTCTCATCAGGTGCTTTCCTCGCAACCTCTTCAAGCGTGATGTAGTCACCATCATCCAACCGAAACAGATTACAACTCCGGAGATTGGTGGTATCCAACACCATCTTTCCCACGGCCTTCGGGAGGCAACCGCCTACACTAACACCTTTCTTGACCAAGATCCAACTCAACACCATCCCATACGGCAATCTCTTCCAATTGTGATCCCGGCAAAACACCATGTGTTGCATCATCAAAGCAGGCAGGTTGAACTTAACCATATTCTTCAGACAGAAAGCAAAGGTGCACTCCAACTTACCCAACAAACTGCTCTTGTTGTTGTTCGGCAACAAACAATCCGACACCAACATCACCAAGATCCTTTGCTCCGCAGACAACCACTTCCTTTTCGGCCTAGAAGCTTGAGTGAAACCACTTGTACGGCCCAACAGATAGCTCAAATAGTCACGGTACCCCATGGTATCCGAACTTGTAACACCCCAAAAATTTTCAACTTTTAAGACTTATATAATAAAGGTAAATTCTCATTAAATCCCAAAACATAATATAATGAGTACGAGGTGCTATGCAACACCTGAGCTAGAGAACTCAGGTGCATAGGCTAACTAACTAATATCCTCAATAATGTAAATGCATAAGTGTGGCACGCAGGCCGAAAGGGAAACTATCTATTTCTACGCTCCAAGACTCTAGCGCGCTCCAGTGTCTACCCCTCTGTGCCTGAAAGCCAAATGTAAATGCATAAGTGTAGAATTGTTCTCGTAGTCGTGTTTTTAGGGTTTCCCAGTTGAATTCGGGGCTTTGTTCGTATGTGGGTCTTTCGTGAGCCCACCAGGTGTCGGCCTCGTGCCTGAAATAGAAGGAGGCTATTCTCACTTGGTGGTTTTCTGGGCATCTGCTTGCCTTGAATATCTTGTCAAAAGTCCCGATCCATTCCTCGAGGATCGTGGGGTCTTCGTTTCCCGAGAAGATGGGTGGTTGGTGTGCCGAGACTTGGTGGTGGATTTCCAAGTTCTCGTTTGTTGGTGATGGCTGGGGAACGGTAGTACTCAGTGCCTGGGCAATTTTGGCCAGGCGTTACAGATTCTGAGTCAAGAATTCCTGGGTGGGGAGTTTCGGTGTTCCTACCTGTTTCCTTTTTGGCGCCATCCTGGTGTTCATGGGTCAATGTTATTTTGCATCCTTACCTTGACGTGATAAGCGGAGGGGGAGTTTCTTTAAATGAGTGAGGGAGGGTTATGTGTAGGTTTCACAGTCTCACCGCGCGTCCTACGGTTCCTGAGTCCTATGTTCCTAAATACTTAGAGTCCAAGCCTATTGTCTTAAAATCTAGTCTTAAGAGTCTTATCCTAGGGTCAAACTTAGGCTCTAATACCAACTGTAACACCCCGAAATTTTTCAACTTTTAAGACTTATATAATAAAGGTAAATTCTCATTAAATCCCAAAACATAATATAATGAGTACGGGGTGCTATGCCACACCTGAGCTAGAGAACTCAGGTGCACAAGCTAACTAACTAATATCCTCAATAATGTAAATGCATAAGTGTGGCACGTAGGCTGAAAGGGAAACAATCTATTTCTACGCTCCAAGACTCTAGCGCGCTCCAGTGTCTACCCCTCTGTGCCTGAAAGCCAAATATATCTGTTTAGCGAGAGATGCTGGTAACCCACTCCAACGCGTTGAAATACAATACATATGGGAATATATATAGATATAAGAAAAACCATTTTGAAGCATGAAGATATATCATAAGAGACTCTAGCTTTTAAAACAGGGAATAGACTCGACAGATAGGGATAAGCACAGTCAACAGTCATATAATTCACAAGCATAGGGAACAGACTCGACAGATAGAGATAAGCACAGCCAATACTCATAACCAAGCATATACAGTTTACTAGCATGTATCCTATTGTAACACCCTAGATTTTCAAGACTTTTTAAAACTTATAATAAAGGTAGAATCTTATTAAATCCCAAGGTATAATACAAGCGTTCGGGGTGCTATGCCACACCTGGGCTAGAGAACCCAAGTGCACAGGCTAACTAACTAATATCCTCAAAGTGTGATTTCATAAACGTGGCACGCAGGCCGAAAGGGAAACTATCTACTTCTACACTCCAAGTTCTAGCGCGCTCCAGTGACTTAATCTTCTGTGCCTGAAAGCCAAATATATCTGTTCAGCGAGAGATGCTGGTAACCCACTCCAACGCGTTGAAATACAATACATATAGAGATATATATAGATATACGAAAACCATTTTGAGCATGAAGATATATCCTACGAACTTTAGCTTTAAAACCGGGAATGACTCGACAGATATAACGAGCATATGCAGTTCACAACAGGTAAGGCAGATAAGGCAAAGCATAACAATAATCACAACCCAACATAAACAATCCCCAACATAAATCCCACAGTCACATTCCCCCAAGACACTCATAATCACAACCCATCCATATCACAACACATAGCACACTTTGTTGGCGCCACAGGACCAATCGCATGCCCATACATGAGGGTCAGCGCATATAGCTCTGACACGGCCCCGCAGCACCCTGCCCCGTATCGCAACACGGAGGGGTCGATCGCAACCGACCGATGAACCGTAGCTCATCATAGTGTTTGATCGCAACCAAACAGTGGACCGCAGCCCAAGAGAATGTCATCTGACCGCAGCCACGAAAAAGGACGAACCGCAGCTCGTATAGAAACGTTTGATCGCAACCAAACGGTGGACCGCAGCCCAAGAGTATCAATCTGACCGCAGCCAGCTTCTGAACCGCAGCTCAGGATAACCAATCCGATCGCAACGGAATTGGGGTAACACACACACATAACACATAGCAAGCACATGCAACCCATATTACACATTGGGAAGGGGGAGAAAGCGCATAACAAAACCTATGCATGATCCATCACATACTAAGAATAGTCCTAAGGGGTTCATACTCCTTCCACCTAGGTCAACGGGATACCAATTCGACTAGCATGCAATATAATAGACTCATAAACCTACGAACGGTACCCGAAACATCAAACTAGACATAGGCACGATAAACGGAGTCCGTTGGGACACCACGGGGAACGGGGGAACATCAAACGGGGAAGCCGGGGTCCCAAAGAGGGATAATTTCCAGCGGGTAGCCGGTGGGTGGGGGGCCACCCGCCGGACTTTACTGTTCCGGGCAGCGGGTTGCCGGCGGGTAGCTGCCCGCTGCCGGAGATATACTTTCCGGCCGTGGGTAGGTGGCGGGTCCCCTACCCCCCACCTACCCCCCACTGACTCTCATCACACAATTCACGCCCCGGGAACCGTCGTGGAACCCGAAACCATGCTTAGACACTTTACAACGCAATTAACGACAACACGTAGACAATTAACGGATCAAATACAAGAAACGAACGGCACATAACCTATCATGCTTTTCTAAACATAATCAACACCCAAACATGCGATTTCCCCACCCGATAATCCAAGAATAATATCATACGATACAACCTAGGGTTCTAATCACTTTTATATCAACAAGAATACGATTCGTCTTCTAATTGCAAGATTCGGTAAGAATAACACATAAACATCAAGAGCATCACACAATCATCAAGAACAACACCTAATCATCAAGAATTCCATATAATCATCAAGAGCACCATAATTATCAAGAATCTCCCAATATCAAGATTATCAAGATCCCTCATGGGATCATCACATCAAGCATCAATAATAATCACCAGATCTCGCCATTCACAACAATGTGGGGGAAACCCTAAGGGGGAATCATAGCTATGAAAATAGGTTTTGTTGAGACATGGGTTACCTCTTAGCCTTAATTAATTCCTTGGCTATGAAGGATCTTTCTTTAAGCTTTCTTGATTTCTTGATTTCTCCTAAGGGGATTCTTGGAACTCTTTGGGTGGTGAGAGATTATTGTGGTCGGGATTCTGGGTGCCTCCTAAGTTCCCTATTTATATATTTAAGACTCCTAGTTAGGGCCTGAATGGTATGGGTTTATTAATTCTATTCCTTATAGGGCTAGGGCTTACTTTAGGGATAAGGGTCCATGGTCCATAGTGGGCCATATTAATTAAAGAGGATCCTAATCATAATCTGAATAGTAAAAGGCCTACTTCCATTATTCCTAACAGGCTTAAGACTCTTATTCGGGCAAGGGTCCACGGTTCAGGGTAGACTTACTAATTAATTAAAGGTAAACCTAACATAATTAAATCATATTTAATTATTATTAACGGGATTAATTAAATAATTAACCCGGGATTGAAGGCCGTAACACGGGGTGTTACACTCTCTCCCCCTTACGAGAAGCTTCGTCCCCGAAGCTTGGAAATTATTGCAGGGTTAACGAGTCAAGAGTAGATCCGTTGTCCTATAGAGAAGGTATTCCACGGGGAAATTGTATACTTGTACGCCTATGCGTGTTGGGTTTTTGGGAACGATTAGGTTTACAGGGCTAAGAGAGTGGGTTTCAAACTTGAGGACACGGTGAATTTTGGAATTAGGATCAAGTTTTCAAGGTTGCAACTTAGGTTGTGAGGTTGCCACTTGTATGGAATCGTTAAAACATGTGATTAAGAATGGGGTCTGAAGGGTAGAAGGGTTTTGTAATAAGGAGGGGGCCGATTTTCCGAGGGAGGGAAAGGAATTCGCTAGGATGGGTTAAGGTTTCTCGATCCCAAGTGAATAATCTGGTTAGATGCTTTGATCACGATGCGTCGATGAGCTGATGATCCTCCTTCCTTGGTGTTGGTACTTGCTTGACTTTAAGGTCCTTGTTAGACCTTGCTTCCTAGGCTAAGGTTTCATCCTTCTCTTCTTTCTCGAGGGAATTTCCCGTGGTGATTCAACACTTACTTCTTTAATGCGCCCAAGGTCTTGACCAAGTTGGGTCAACCAAGCCAATCTCTTAGGGCGCACTTCCCAAATTCTTCCCAAGGTCTCTTGGGAGTCGATGGACTTTGGGTTGAATTTCTCTTCTTATTGAATTTCATCTCCTCTTTAGTGGATGAAATTCTTAGTAAGACTTCATGTCTTACCCGAGGTTCGGCATTGTTGTGCCCTTTTTGTGTTATTTTTAATGATGAAGGTGTCCTTGCGTGCCCTTTTCCTTCTTAAAGCGCAGTCGTTACCAAATCTCGTTGTGGGATGACTCGGCGACTTTACGAGTCACCTCATTTCCTTGTGGGTCCTTAATGACCCTTGAAATCTTAGCGCGAATGTGCTCTTCACCCTTTTGCTTAGCACCATGGACTACGTAGTTCTTGATTCCATACAACTTGTAAGGAGTCCTCTGATTTGCTCGAACGATGTCCATGGTTTGGAGGAATCCCGGTCCATCCTTAGCATTTTGACTTTCAAGGTTTTCGTGGGTTCTTAGCACGAGTTCCCAACTCGCCTCCTTGGTTTGCGCAATCCTTTACGCCTAGTCGGTTGTATCGTAGGATCCAACTTCAATTACTCGTGCAATGTAATTGATTGTGATTTCCCGATGGTGTCTCGTGCGTCAAGGTCTTTTACGTAGGCCACTATGTTTGGGTGGTCCATGGTTCCTTACCCAAGACTCACATTCATCAATCAAGGCACACAAGTGCGCCACAAATCAATAAAATGAGGGTTAAGAAATCAGCACATTGTACCAGTGGGCGCGAGGTGGGCGGTCGTCCGCCTGCCAAGCTCCTGCCAAGGACCCGCCAAGGTCCCGTCAAGGACCCGTTGGGACCGCGGAAAGTG
>NW_017619271.1:247770-253151 GCF_001879475.1 Ipomoea nil | reverse complement strand
TTTCGAGGGTTTGGGTTAGGCGCAACAAAGGGTGAGCAAGGTCCTGACGGTTGTGATTTGCTCTTAAGGTAATTAAGGATTCGGGGTGGGAGTTTTCAAAAATAGGGGTATCAAGATGCTGGGGTTTCAGGGCAACGATATTTTAAACTGGGGTGGTGGGGTCGCAAGGTGTCGCGATATACTTACCTTGCACCCAAGGTTTCGACTAATGGTGTCGTTCATTCGCTACTTTAATCGGTGTCCTATTTTCTCCTTCCTGTTGTTGTAGCCGCAACCCGGGTTTGCCGAGATAAAGCAACTTGTCGGAAGGTGCATGCCATTTGTCTTAATCGGGGGTTATCGTGGTTAACCCTGGGTCGGTGAGTATTGCAGTCCGTCCCTTTTAGCAGTCCTGACGTCTTGATGCAACGTCTTTTCACGCGCTCTTCTTAGTAGTCATCAATCTACCTTTCTTTGGTCACGGTCCTTGTCAAGTCTTTTGACGGGAGTTAGGACGAGGCGATTTATCGGTAAGTGTACGTTACCCAGTTGTAGAAGTAAACTTATCTATTCGCACCCTTACCTGGTGTGGTAAGCGTAGGGGAGGTTCATTTAAGTTAGAGAGGGATGAAGTGAGGGGTCATGTGTAGGTTTCACAATCTCACTGCGCGTCCTAAGATTCCTGAATCCTATGTTCCTAAGTACCTAGAGTTCAAGCCTAGTGCCCTAAAGTCCGGTCTTAAAAGTCTTATCCTAGGGTCAAACTTAGGCTCTGATACCAACTGTAACACCCCAGATTTTCAAGACTTTTTAAAACTTATAATAAAGGTAGAATCTTATTAAATCCCAAGGTATAATACAAGCGTTCGGGGTGCTATGCCACACCTGGGCTAGAGAACCCAAGTGCACAGGCTAACTAACTAATATCCTCAAAGTGTGATTTCATAAACGTGGCACGCAGCCGAAAGGGAAACTATCTACTTCTACACTCCAAGTTCTAGCGCGCTCCAGTGACTTAATCTTCTGTGCCTGAAAGCCAAATATATCTGTTCAGCGAGAGATGCTGGTAACCCAACGCGTTGAAATACAATACATATAGAGATATATATAGATATACGAAAACCATTTTGAGCATGAAGATATATCCTACGAACTCTAGCTTTAAAACCGGAATGACTCGACAGATAAGGCCAGACACAAGCAACAGTTATAACGAGCATATGCAGTTCACAACAGGTAAGGCAGATAAGGCAAAGCATAACAATAATCACAACCCAACATAAACAATCCCCAACATAAATCCCACAGTCACATTCCCCCAAGACACTCATAATCACAACCCATCCATATCACAACACATAGCACACTTTGTTGGCGCCACAGGACCAATCGCATGCCATACATGAGGGTCAGCGCATATAGCTCTGACACGGCCCCGCAGCACCCTGCCCCGTATCGCAACACGGAGGGGTCGATCGCAACCGACCGATGAACCGCAGCTCATCATAGTGTTTGATCGCAACCAAACAGTGGACCGCAGCCCAAGAGAATGTCATCTGACCGCAGCCAGGAAAAAGGACGAACCGCAGCTCGTATAGAAACGTTTGATCGCAACCAAACGGTGGACCGCAGCCCAAGAGTATCAATCTGACCGCAGCCAGCTTCTGAACCGCAGCTCAGGATAACCAATCCGATCGCAACGGAATTGGGGTAACACACACACATAACACATAGCAAGCACATGCAACCCATATTACACATTGGGAAGGGGGAGAAAGCGCATAAACAAAACCTATGGCATGATCCATCACATACTAAGAATAGTCCTAAGGGGTTCATACTCCTTCCACCTAGGTCAACGGGATACCAATTCGACTAGCATGCAATATAATAGACTCATAAACCTACGAACGGTACCCGAAACATCAAACTAGACATAGGCACGATAAACGGAGTCCGTTGGGACACCACGGGGAACGGGGGAAC
Source organism: Ipomoea nil (assembly GCF_001879475.1). Taxonomy (NCBI): domain Eukaryota; kingdom Viridiplantae; phylum Streptophyta; class Magnoliopsida; order Solanales; family Convolvulaceae; genus Ipomoea; species Ipomoea nil. The sequence continues at coordinate 251,186 of NW_017619271.1, read as the reverse complement.
ATCAAACGGGGAAGCCGGGGTCCCAAAGAGGGATAATTTCCAGCGGGTAGCGGTGGGTGGGGGGCCACCGCCGGCTGCCCGGCCGGACTTTACTGTTCCGGCAGCGGGTTGCCGGCGGTAGCTGCCCGCTGCCGGAGATATACTTTCCGGCCGTGGGTAGGTGGCGGGTCCCCTACCCCCCACCTACCCCCCACTGACTCTCATCACACAATTCACGCCCCGGGAACCGTCGTGGAACCCGAAACCATGCTTAGACACTTTACAACGCAATTAACGACAACACGTAGGACAATTAACGGATCAAATACAAGAAACGAACGGCACATAACCTATCATGCTTTTCTAAACATAATCAACACCCAAACATGCGATTTCCCCACCCGATAATCCAAGAATAATATCATACGATACAAACCTAGGGTTCTAATCACTTTTATATCAACAAGAATACGATTCGTCTTCTAATTGCAAGATTCGGTAAGAATAACACATAAACATCAAGAGCATCACACAATCATCCGAGAACAACACCTAATCATCAAGAATTCCATATAATCATCAAGAGCACCATAATTATCAAGAATCTCCCAATATCAAGATTATCAAGATCCCTCATGGGATCATCACATCAAGCATCAATAATAATCACCAGATCTCGCCATTCACAATAATGTGGGGGAAACCCTAAGGGGAATCATAGCTATGAAAATAGGTTTTGGTTGAGACATGGGTTACCTCTTAGCCTTAATTAATTCCTTGGCTATGAAGGATCTTTCTTTAAGCTTTCTTGATTTCTTGATTTCTCCTAAGGGGATTCTTGGAACTCTTTGGGTGGTGAGAGATTATTGTGGTCGAGATTCTGGGTGCCTCCTAAGTTCCCTATTTATATATTTAAGACTCCTTGTTAGGGCCTGAATGGTATGGGTTTATTAATTCTATTCCCTATAGGGCTAGGGCTTACTTTAGGGATAAGGGTCCATGGTCCATAGTGGGCCATATTAATTAAAGAGGATCCTAATCATAATCTGAATAGTAAAAAGGCCTACTTCCATTATTCCTAACAGGCCTTAAGACTCTTATTCGGGCAAGGGTCCACGGTTCAGGGTAGACCTTACTAATTAATTAAAGGTAAACCTAACATAATTAAATCATATTTAATTATTATTAACGGGATTAATTAAATAATTAACCCGGGATTGAAGGCCGTAACACGGGGTTTTACACTGGTCACACTTTCATAACATTCGTACATCAAACCATCCATATCTCATCACATAGCACACTTTGTTGGCGCCACAGGACCAATCGCATGCCCATACATGAGGGTCAGCGCATATAGCTCTGACACGGCCCCGCAGCACCCTGCCCCATATCGCAACACGGAGGGGTCGATCGCAACCGACCGATGAACCGCATCTCATCATAATGTTTGACCGCAACCAAGCAGTGGACCGCAGCCCAAGAGTAGTCATCTGACCGCAGCCAGGAATATGAACCGCATGTGACACCCCAAAAATCCACACTCCAAACCATGAATTAATATAGTAATTAATTCTATTTCTCTTGAGGAATTGATTCCTAAAATCCTGATTTTTGATACTCAAGGACTTGTATTTGACTAGTCAATCTTTAAGTGGTATTGTACCTTGTGCTTTGAGAGGATTTCCCTTGTTCCTTACACTTTTTAAGAGTTAGTAAGGGTATCCTTGTCTTTTCACCAAGAGCTAGTTTTGTAACCTAAACCTAGAAGACTTCTTCATTTTTCATCTCTTACATTTCCTAGAAAATATCTCTACCTTCTCTCTAGAATAGAAGAGTAGCTTGTTCTTCAAGCCAAAAGAAGCCTTTGTCAAGATTCTAAGTTTTGCTTCCAAGATTCAATCTTTCCTCTATTTTGGCATCTAGAAGGGTAAGATCTAAGCTTGTCTAGTCTTTTTGGTTCCATCTTGGTTGTCTTTTTCTTAAAGGTTGGATCTTTAATGATATTTTGTTTGATCTTGAGTGGCGTTTGGCTAGTGACGGCTTAGTGGAGAGCTTGTTGTGGTGTAAGAAGAGTCTTTGGTCTTCAAGAGGTAACCCATGCTCTACAAACCTATTTTGCTTACCATATATGATTTCTTGGCTTCTACTTGTGTTTTGCTATGAAATGTGAGAGTTTATGCATTTATCTTGTGATATTGCATATCTAGAGCTTGTGTTTAGGATTCCTTTGGCATTTTCCTTGGTTCAAGTCATTTTGTTGTGTTTGGTGAGATTTGGCATGTTTTGAACTTGAATTTGTGTTTGGAGAAGAAAATCCCCGAAGGGATTTGTTGTGGACAAGAGTGTTCCCGGCGGAGACGCGGCACACCCGCGGCCTACCCGCGGTACATAGCTGGGATATGTTCCGCGGGCGAACAAGTGGGCGCTACCCGTGGGTACAGTGGTCTGGTGTTTGTGATGGGATTTGTTCCCGTGATTTGTTTGTTCGGTCTTTGATCTTTTGCCTCCCGATGTTTTTGTGAAACTATTTGAGCGTCTTCTTGATGTTTGTAGGTCTAGAGCTTTATGGTAGATATCCATGTAGGATCTTTGTGTTGTGAATCGTGCTAAGTGTTCAACATGTGTGTTTGTTAAACGTGTGGTGTCTGTGTGTTCCTGCGAACTATCTTAAGTTTCCCCGTTGTTGAGCTTGCTAGTTTTATTTATGCTAGCCGTCGTTGTTTGTCGATGGTGGTGACCCGTTCTTGATTGAGTATGGTTCATACTTTTGGCATCCGTTGCTTGTTTCGTGTGAGTGGTGGTGCGTGTGTGGTTTTACGCTGATTGCAGCGATTATGGTATGGGATGCTAGTCACCGAATGGTTTGCAGTCGATCCTCGTGGTGGCCGTGACATGATTATGGAGTTGTGGTGAGTGACACGTGTTTGGGGGATAAACATTGTGTTATCTGGCATGTGGTTGCCGTGAATTTGTGGGTTTTCGTTTGTGGTTATAGGTGAGGGACGACGATCCGGCGGAATAAATGGTTGGACTTGGCTGTAAGGGGTTTTTCTGGAGGTAATGGTTGGCTTTGAACGGTACAAGGTTTGGGGTAGCAAAAGGTTTGGAAAGGGCATAAGGAAGACTAATATAACTTCGTGATGGTGATGTCGACAGCGGTGCTGTGAAGCCGTTGGTCCCTGTGATTTCTCTCGTGACGTTGTCGACACGGATTGTGTGGTGTTTTGGCATGGTGTTTGCCGTTGGTGAGTTCTTCATCTCGTGTGTGGTTAAACTTTTGGTTGGCATGTTCCCGTGTTATCAGTTGTGAGTGTGAGTTTGTGTTGGCTTTTGATTTGGGCTTTGACTTATATATATAGTATTCCGTTTCAAAAATGTTTTTATATTTATTTACCCTATTTATGATACTAAATTTGGGGTTCACTCTTCCTGAC